>NW_023276807.1:29300954-29600954 GCF_003668045.3 Cricetulus griseus | reverse complement strand
GGCATGCCCTGTCCTCGATACAAGTCTTGGCTTTCAGCTGGAAAACCACATTGGAGACTGAGAAAAATTGTCTCAAGTTACACAGTGAGGAAGAGACAGAGCCCTATTGTTTCTAATAGTTGCTTCAAGGATGCTCTTCCTTGTTTATCCTTTCAGGAAATGAGATGTTGAAATCACAATATTCCCCCACAGAGTGAAACACAGCTTAACCGACAGAGCTGAGACCCTAAGGAATCAAAGGGTCATTAGCTTACCTGGGCCTCCTGTCTTCCCAGCACAGCTGAGCCTTTCCCCTGTGCTCCCCAACCACTGGCACTGTTGAGGGGTGGCAGTGAGCACTGATGGCACCAGGGGCAGTCCTGGTAGTCTCAGGTCCTCTGATGTCTCAGCAGCTCAGGCCAGGTTACTGCCTCTGCCTGCAAACACCAGGACACACCCCCTGCAGAGGAAAGCAAAGATACTTTTTCCTCTCTCTCTCTCTCTCTCTCTCTCTCTCTCTCTCTCTCTCTCTCTCTCTCTCTCTCTCACTCTCGCTCCTCTTCTCAGAGCTGGTAAGCCAGTTCAGAGACCCAAGACTTACTGCTTCTGCCACCAGAGACGGGAAGCTGAGATCATTAGCTACAAAGGAAACCAATGTGCTCATGCAGATCAGGACCCTACAAAATACCACTCCCTCGGGTGCTCCTATCCAGCCTCAGGACACTCAGGGTCACACCCCATAGAGCTGAAGGAATGCAGCCCTTCCCACGGAAGTTCACGGAGGGGAAGCAGGTGAATTCTGTGGGAGGTAAGGTGTTTTCTCTTTCAACCTTCTCACCCAAGCCTGAAGAATCAGCATACTGTTTCCCAGATGAAGGACCTTAGACCTCCTTGTGGAAAAGCATGGACTGGGCACCAGCAAGACAGGATGGCAGGAACATGCTGAAGGTGGGTGACATTTAAAAAGGATTGGTTTCCTATCTAATGATTCATCCAATTGAAAAACTGGGATTGGTCTGCTCTCATGCGTCGATGAGAGTATTGCTTTGTGATTAAAGTAACTACAGATGCAAACAGCCACATCAAAATTACTCAGGTAACAGTTTGGGGACAAAAATATGGTACTTCTCAAAAATGTCAACAGAAAAGAGGAAAATATGTCCCTGAATTCAGTGAACTTACTCATGCTATTTTGCTTCTTTTAAGTATGCACAATCAACAAAGCACTTGAGGTGGATTCCAGTACAAGCAGAATAACAATGTAGTGTTGGGTAAAAATAAAGAACCACAAAGTGGGAAAGTTATAGATCAGTATATGAACTATATAAAAGGCAAAGTTCAGCCAGATGTAATAGGTAATGCCTATGGTCTCAGTATGTGTGATGCTGAGGCAAGAGGATTACTATGAGTTCAAGGCTATGTATTAAGTTCCAAGCCAGTCTGGGCTACAGAGTGAGAGCCCCACTCTCAATACATATATATATATATATATATATATATATATATATATATATATACACACACACACAGAGCTCCCAGTACCATATAAGCCATTATGGCACACATCTGTATTCTTTGAACTTGGGAGGTCGAGGCAAGAGGATCAGAAGATCAATGTCAACACTGGGTATATGGTTAAGTTCTAGGCTAGCCTGGCTACAGAGTAAGATCCAACCTCAAAAAATAAATAAACAAATGGCTGAATACATAAAAATTAAAGAGACAATATCAAAATCATGCAAATGTTAATAAGAGTGACTATTTACGTTTTATAAATTCATTACTTTACCTTAGGGACAAAACTTCTAAGATCTGTGAACAGAAGAGAATGGTTTGTAGGCGCCATCTACTGAGGTACACTACTCTCCTTTGCATTAGAGGAAGCCTCCGCCTTAGAAGTAGAAAACTAGTCTAGGAGCAATGAATTTCCATGGAAATATCGCTGAGGGTAGGCCGTACAGTGAATTTCAGTGGAAATATCTCTGAGGGTAGGCCATATTTCCAACATTAGCATCTACTTAATTTCATATTAGAGACCATCATGAGGAGGTATGTTCTCAGCATGGCTCTCATTTTCTACACAGATGGCCGCTCCATCCATATCAGAACCCGTTGCCACTCAGTCTAGATCCGTCCCAACAGGAAACTTAGCAGAAGAGTGGAGCCTATCTGAGAACCCCCGCTGTTTGAGGGCACCGTGCACTGTGCCCTCTTAGTGTGCTCTTCCTGCAGAATTCTGTCTGTTTCCAAACCAACCTGTTGTGATTGGCACCAAATTTCCACTCAGTAAAATGGCTGAGGACGTCTAGAAATATATCTTGCCATGCCACTCCTCTAACACCCAGTAGTCTAGGATTATAGATGGCGCTCTTTTGCTATTGTATAGATTAAAATGCATGACTTGTAGAAGCGCCTAACTCACTGACGCCTTCAAGGCAAGATGCTCACAAAATGGGGCTAGCCAGCTGTGGTGAAGCACACTGTAGCCTCAGCACTCAGGAGGCTGAGGTAGGAGGGTCGCATACCTTTGAGGTCAGTTGGCCAGGATTACCTTTGAAGACCCCCCTAAAATAAGAATGTCCATACAGAAGTCACTAAAATGGGGTTAACAGCCTATGGGTTATTTGGGCAGGACAGTGGCTGGGAAGTAGGACATTAGTGGTGGCGGGAATGAGGAAGCAATAGAAGGACAAACAGAGCGATTGGTTGACAAAGAGGTGGATATGACTAAGCTAGACGCTCTGAGGTAGGTCCCTCACTCACCTTTGCTTTGTTGATCTCAGCCACTTCTTAGGGACAAGGCTTTCAGCCCCAGTGGGAGCTCTATCACTCCTTATTAGACCAAAAGCAGCTTATAGGGTTCCAGAAAGTGAGACAAGCAGTGACTTCTGGGAAAATCTTGTGACTACATTGGTTTGGGAACAGGAGGTTAGGAGTCTGAACCACTAAACATACTTGACTTTTTTTTTTTTTTTTTTTAAAACCCAGATCTAAAAAAGGGGGTCAAGCTGTGCCCAGTGTTTAGGTAATTTCAGAAATAAGTTGCATGTTTTTAAACTGATGACTCACTCATAAGCCATTTATTTATTCCTCCTGGTTTCCTCATAAAAGCCAGTGATCATGTGAAGCTGGATTTTTCAATACTTCCTGGTTGGGCCATGGGGCATAACATAGATGGCACAAAGGATGGACCAGAAGGAAGTGGTGAGGGTTTGGTCATGACTGCCCTAGGTCTTGTGGTTGTTTGTCCAGCGCTGGGCTAACCTACAGAGGCAGAGCTGAGGAGCTGTGCCCTCTAATTTGATTAGAATGCTTCATTGCCTCCAAAATAACACACCTGACCTGAACAGGAGCTAATTGTTCACCTGCATTCAAAAAGTAAGCTAGACATGCATTCACGTTTGACACCTCAGAGTTTCCAATTCCACAAATTCCAAAGGAGAATCAAAAGAAAGACCCAAGACAGGGAAAAGCTTCGAGCCCCACTGACTTCATCTGCTGATTGGTATTCTGGGTCTGATTGCTTTTGCTTGGTCTCCCATAAAAGACTGGGGCTAAGCAGGGTGTGGTGATGCACCGGGGTGATTTCAGCTCTTAGAACGTCGTCTATACTACAGTAGTGAATTTGATAACCTGCCTGGAATCCATGAGATCCTGTCACAAAAGTAAATAACTAAATAAAATTACACAGTTTTTTTACATTGTTATATTTAGGTGTTATATTCTCATGTGTAGTTTTTAACTATTTATCTTAATTTTCAGTATATGACTGTTTGCCTGCATGTATGTAAGTATGCTGTGTGTGCAGTGCTGGAGGAGGCCAGAAGAGAGTGTCAGATCCCTTGGAGCTGGAGATACAGGAGGCTGTGGCCCCTCTGTGGATACTAGGAACTAAACCCAGACTCTTTGCAAGAGTAGCCAGTGCTCTTAAGTGACGGGCATCTCTCCAGGCCCTGCTTTCTCTCTGCAGTTGCGTTTCTTTGGGTATTTTGTCAAAACAATGAGAAAAGTGACTAGCTCAGGACTTCAGTACCTAAGAACATAAAACAAAACAACCCAGGAATTCCGTGAGAAGGCTTTGCTGACTAGTATGGGAAGAATTTTACCACTCACTGCTGAATTCACGGTTAGCTATGTGGGGATAACTGGAGGACTTCAGGACAAGCCTTAAGCCAGTGGTTCTCAATCTGTGGGTCATGACCCCCATAGGGATCACATATCAGATATTCTGTTTATCAGATATTTGCATTGTGATTCATAACAGTACCAAAATTACAGTTACTAAGTAGCAACTAAATAATTGTATGGCTGGAGCTGTATGGCTGGAGCGTCACCACAGCAAGGGGAACTGTATCAAAGGGTCACAGCATTAGGAAGGTTGAGAACCACTGCCATAAGCCTTGGTCAGAGTGAGTTATAGTACACACTTTTCCAGGGGTTGGGTGGGACCACACAACAGTATCGCTATTGAATGTAAGACCATGGATATTCAGGACTAGTGTGGTGGTATACACTTATGATCCCAGCATTTGGGAGGTAGGGGCAAGAGGATCATGAAAAAAATTATATAACTAGAGGACAAGGTCATAAAACTACGGGAACCTCTGCCATACCAGAGACAAGCACACCAGTCACAGTCATGGGAGTTGATCCGGAAGAGCAATGTAGAGAGAAGTCAAGTGTCATGCACTTCACCACCCATCGTGACTTACTGAGAACTTACTATATGCTGTACACCAAATATTGTTCTGAGCCGCTTCCATGCTGCCAGTTCCCTCTGCTACTCCCATTTTACAGATGAGGAAGTTGAGGTATAGAGTGGTTGAGTAAATGAGAAACCAGGAAGCCATCACAGCCTGACCCTAAAGTCCACTCTGTTAACCCGCACATGGCTGTTTCCCAAAGACAAGGAAGGCAAGCAGAAACATCCGGCCCATGCTGAACAACAAAGGCAAAGGCAAGGGTAAACACAGGTGCTTCTGAGCCTTCTGTACCAAGCTGGAGAGCCATGCACAGTTGATGGAATCCATTTGTCATCTCATTCAGCAAATCCAGAGTCCTGGGTACATTTGGCAGAGCTAGGCAAGCTGTCCATCTACCGCTCCATTCAGAATTAGTCAGGGTTCGTGTGCTGCAGTTAGTTCTGGGAAGAGAGTTGGGAACTAGAGTAAATGAATCATTTCCTCCCTCGTTCTGTGTGTGTGTGTGTGTGTGTGTGCCTGCATGTGCGAGAGTACATTTGTGTATATGATATGCATATGATCTCATGTGTGCATGGATGTGAAGGTCAGAGGTCAAATATTGGGTGACTTCATCATTTGCTCTCCACCTTGTTTGTTTATATCAGGTCTCTCCTTGAGCCTAGAGCTCACTGGATGGCCACTGGGCTCTGGGACTCCTTCTGTGTCTGCCTCCTGAACACTGGAGTTACAGAGGGGTATTGGCTTCTGATGCAGATGCTGGGGATCCGAACAGGTCCTCAACGCTGTCCAACAAGCACTTTACCAACTGGACCACCTTCCCCGTCCTCCTGTCTGTCTTTAGATTGGGAATCACACAACCCCCAACAGACAGGCTCTGCAAGCTCAGAATGTCCTCCAGAGGTCACACAATAGCACACTCCGCGTGTCGGCACAGAGTTCCCGTGACCTCACTGTGAGCATAAGGTTTAAACTGCTGTTGTGTCAACTTCATCCTGCTGCAGCTTACGAGAAACCCACTTGAAGCATGAACACTCTAGAGGCACTGGGCCCTTCTCAGGAAGACACATCCTCCACCCGACGCCCCCACCTCCAACACGACACAGCAAAGTCAAATAAACAAGACTTCGAAAATTTGCTGAATTAGAGATTAACACAGGGAATAAAGGAGCCATTCCCTAGAGTCTCCTTGAACAAAACAAGCCTGATGCACCTGTGGGAGCCTTTCTCTGGCATCGTGGCTTTGCTTCTCCCAAGGAGGACAAACATCTGGAGGAGATGTGGTCAAGATTAAAACGTGGGTTTTCACATCTCTCTGGTTTCTTTCTGCAAGCCTCAGTGTGACGGCAGAACTTGCCAATGTCTGAGGTTAAGCTAGGAGAGCCATCTAGTGGCGAGGACTCACACTGCGGCAGAAGACACCACCTGTAAAAAGTCAGAGAACAGCAGTCAGACTGCCTAATGAGGGCGGGGAGGGATGGAGGCAGCCAGCAGTCCACCAGGGAACCCAGAGTCATAGTTGCCCCCGTCTAGTCTTCAGGGAGGGTAGTCTGTCTGCAGCACAGTTTATTTCTTTATTTATTTTCTTTTTATTTCTTTATTTCTCCAACACACATTCATGTTAAACGTTACTAGGTACAAGACACAATACATGAGGCTCTAGACTAATATCACACAAAAACCTTCAATCACCTAATCTTCAAGGAACTTACAGCATGGTGGAAAATTGGTCTAGCAACAGTCAGTTAAAGTCGCCGGTGATGAGGGCTGACCTCCTTACACCGGGAAGTCCATAGAAGAGGCAACTAAATGAATCCTAGAGGGAAAGAGGAAGAAATGTCCAAACCACAGACCACAAGCTGGCACCCCAAGGGCATCATCTGGCCCCCAGATGTGTTTTGTTTGGACCATGAAGTGTTTTTATAACTTAGAATTAGTTGCCTATGCTTACACGTCACTGGATTTCACATGAAAACCCAGATTTCCCATTCTTTTAGAAAACTGAAAGATCCAGTCGTTCTAGTTCCATATTCCCACAGGGCGATGCTCAGCTAAGCTGTGAGACGTGAGCTTCCTGAGGCTGTTTCACAATGGCCAATGATTTCACTTAGCCCAGTGAATTGTGGGGTGCTTTGTCTAAGTGAGGCACAAAACTCAAAATCACAATTTCACAGCCTGCCATGTCTCAACCCATGAAAGCGTCTTCTTTGTCAGGAGAGTAGGGTACAAACGTTCATTCCTCCGTCACAATGTGCATCAACATTGATTCCCTCTAGATTCAAATTTTAAACACAAAATATAGAGTGTGGATGTTTTAGTTACTTTGCTGCTGTTGTGATAAACAACACCCTGACATGGCCCCCCCTCAAAAATGTCAGAAGGGAATTTATTTGGGCTTGAGCTTCCAGGGGGGATAAAGCCGTCATGGAAGGAAGGCATAGCAGCAAGTGGCAGGCAGGAGGGCAGGAGCAGGAAACTGAGAGGTCACAATACCCAAACACAAACACGGGCAGCGAGAACAAAATGTGGCTGAGGCTTTAAACTCCCAAAGCCTGAACCAGTGACGTAATCCCTCCATCTCCAAACAGCACCACCAGCAGGAACCTGGTGTTAAAACGCCTGACCTGTGGGGGCCAATTCTCATTCAAACCACCACATTCCACTCCCTGCCACCCCCCACCCGTATCCCTATCATAATGCCAAATGAATTTAGCCCATTTTCCAAAGTCTCCAAAGTCTCTCACAGTCTCAACACTGTTTCAGAGCCAAAGTGTCTTCTGAGATGAAGGGCAATCTCAATGACAACCCCTAGTAAAATCAAAAAGTAATTGACATACTTCTAACAGATATAATGACATGGAATATACAGTCTCACTCCCAAAGAGAAAACTGGAGGCGTAGAGAAGAAACACAGGACTCAGAAGAGCAAACTCCAAATTCTGTAGCTCTGTGTTCAGGCTTAGATGGCTGCGCCAGGTTTATTGCCGACAGCACACATTTGTCTCTTAGGTTGGCTCGTTCTACTCTCTGTGTGCAGGTCTCCTTGGAAGATAGCTCATTGCTCTGGCATCACAAACATCTTGGGGTCTCTACTGAAATCCAGGCTTCACTTCCACAAGTTCATACAATGGCCTACCAAGGCCTTCTGCCTTCAAAGGGCTTTCATGCAGGGATCGCCCTGACACACAGAGCCTGGCTTTAACAGCTCTCTGAAACCGGGGAAGAACCCAGGAAGCTTGAATTCTTCCCAGCCTGCGTGCCTTTAAAGCTAGCTCTACCTGAATGAGACTGCCAGGTTCAGCTGCCAGCTGGAGACACACCTTCCCTCCTTGAGGTACATCAGCACAGTGATCTTATCCAGATGCTTTCTAAGAGCAGAAAACACTTAAAGTTCTTCCCCAAGTTGGAAACTTAGCTGGGTGGGGTCTTACCCCTGGGACACCCTTCCCTTTCTCACAGTGGAGAGCTGGTGGCTTTTCCTTAATGGGGCAACCCCTCTAACAACTACAGCCTCTCTAGCAGCGCCCACCTTGGCCACATGATGCTTCCTAGTGCTCCTTTTTTCTTCCCCAAATGGCACATTTTATACTTCTTTCTGCCCACTTGCTTCTTTTTACTGTAGACCCGTGCACACATACTGTTCTGTGGAGTCAACATTATGTAGTCATGACGTCCATTACATTTTAGTTTTTCTGCATGCAGTTTCTCAGGGCATGGGCAGAAGGCCGCCAATACTTAGCCAAAAAAGAGCATGAAAAGCCTTTAGACCAGCTGCTAATATTGTTCCTTTCTGAGACCACTTGAGCTGGGCCTTGACTTCCTAACCAGGATGGACTGTACCCTTGCCCTGTGGACCTGAATAATCCTTCTCTCTTCAGTTGCTTTTGTCAGAGTGTTTTCTCACAACAATGAAAATGAAACTAAGAGAGCAGGCCAAGGAATAAACAAATTTAGACAGAGAGACACAATGGAATGTTACCCGGGAAGCCATTGATTCCTTAGCAAGACGCTTGGGCCTATGGGGAATCATGTCATGTGGAAAAACAATGCTGTGTAAATGCACAGGGTTATAGCCCCCTGATTCCAGCCTGGATTCCCCTAAAATCTCCAACACTCACCACTTACTTTGGTCCCTATTGACTAAAGATGCCAACTAAGCTTGTAGTTCCTCAGTTTTATCCCACATCACCTAACAAATTGTATCAGTTACCTTTCTGTTGCTGTAATCAAACACCATGACCAAAATCAACTTAGAGAAGAAGGTTTATTTGACTTCTGCTTTCACAGGGATAAGAGTCTGTCATGGTGGGAGGTGTGGCAGCAAGAGACAGACATAGTGGGGGAACAGGAAGCTGAGAGATCAAATCTTCAAAGGCAAGCTTGAAGCAGAGACAGCCATCCAAGCAGGGCCAGACTATACATTGCCAAAGCCCAACCCCAGTGGTCTACTTCTCCCAGCAAGGATACCACTCAGACCTGCCCAAACAGCACCACCAATGGGGAAGCAAGAGTTCAAGTACTCAAGCTGGGGTGGCTTGAATGGAAACGGCCTCCATAGGTCCATAGGGAGTGGACTTTAGGAGTGTGTCCTTGTTGGAGTATAAATAGACATGCATTGCCTTCAGCTTACCGTAGTGTCCCATGTAAGTTAATCTAATTTCTCTTTAAGCACATTTTTTTAATTTGACTTCACATTAAGTTTCACCCTTCAGAGCAGACTCTGGTGTAGACTCTGCTCAATCTCCATGCTTTGTTTACATATTTTTAAAACTCTCATTGTTGAGGCTTGGTCACACATACTCTCACACCTGTACTGGTGAACTAAAGATCTAGCTGAAGTTTGTCATGGATCAAGATCTTTAACAAACCTTTAAACTAAAAACCCGAAAAAGTTGGAAATATTTTGTGGAGTCGATGATGGGGATGCTCTTCTGTATATACGTTTCTCTTATTGATGAATAAAACACTGTTTGGCCAATAGCCAGTAGAGGCAGGAAGATAGGCTGGGCTACGAAACGAGGAGAATTCTGGGAATGGTAGGCAGAGAGGTGCAGCTAGAATGCCATGTAGAGCCCGGGAAGACAGGACACTCCAGGCATTCTCTAGCAGGATCAAGCTATGTAGAATTACATAGATTAGTAGCTACGGGTTAATAATTAAGACAGAACTAACCAATAAGAAACCCTAGCCATCAGCCAACAGTTTATAATTCATATAAGTCTCTGGTGTGTTTATTTGGGCCTGAGAAGGGCAGCGGGACCTGGCAGGACAAGAAATCACAAGCAATAAACACCACAAGGCATAATTTTATCTTTAAGGAATCAACATTCTCTTTCTTGTTGCCCTTGCACACCTGCTCACCATTAGGCTCCAGGCCAGGGAAGAGGGTGCTTGTAACTAACTGTGGGAAAAGAGGACTACATTGGCCCATCAAATGCTTAGGCATGCTAGCTTGGCCAGATAAAAGCTTGTCTAATTTTGCAAGCACATTTATTTATATTTATTTATTATAAAGAGTCAGCTTGAGCACTTAAGAAGTTAAGAAGTTTCATGGCCTACAGTCCGCACACTGGAGACCCAAGATAACTAGTTATATGTCATTCCAGTCCAAGTCACAAGGTCTGAGAGCTCAAGGTAGCTAATAAAGTCATTGTGACTCCAAGAGTTGCCAAGGAAAGCCAATGCTTTAGACTGAAACAAAATAGTGTCTCTGTTCGAGCATCAGATGGCTGAGATTTTCTTTGAGACAAGGCTGGACTTTCTAGCCTATCAAGGCCAACTGATTAGATGAGCCAGATGTAGACCTGTTTACAAGATCAAAGTATAGTTTACTCAGTCTCCCAATTCAAATGCCAGTCTCATCATTGAAATGTCATTCAAAAGCTCTTCCCAGAGATATCATGAATAATGGTCAGATGAAGATCTAGATGCTCATGACACAGTTACATCATACATAGAATTAACCATTACACCAAGCTAAGTATCCACCAATCAGCCAGCTCAAGGGTATGCAGTCTGAGGTTCTAGATTTGTCATTCAGCTCTTATGAAATTACATGTCAATAAATGGTAATATTGTACTGGTTTGTGGAAACTCACTAATTTAGCCATCCAGAAACAGAAGAAAATCAAATAAGAATTAGGCACCTCACAGAGATCACCAATGGGCCATGAGTCTACTGCTCTTTGTCAATGGTCTTTAATCACTTCAGCTCTTCATAGCCCTTATGTCTCCCATGACCTTGTCAGGTGCCAGGTGATTTACTCAAGACATGAAGATCCAAATCTAAGTCCTTTTGTCTTCAACAATTATGACTAGCTAAAGCAGTCACCATCATCAGATCCTTCAGGCTCAATCAACACACATCATCACTTGTTTACTGTGAGTCCTGAGGTCTCCACAGCCTCCTTTTAGTTTAACCACTTAAAATAGTGAGTTGTCTAAGCTAGGGTTTCAATTGCAGTGAAGAGACAAATGGCCATGGCAAATCTTATAAAGAAAAACATTTAATTGGGGTACATATTTCAGAGGGTTAGTCAATTATGACCATGGTGCCAACTGGTAGCATGCAGACAGACATGGTGCTGGAGAAGGAACTGGGCATTGTTACATCTTAACCCACAGGCAACAGGAAGTGGTCTGAGAACACTTGGCTTGAGCATATATGAGACCTCAAAGCGTGCCTCCACAGTGACACACTTCCTCCAACAAGACCACACCTACTCCAACAAGGCCACACCTACTAATAGTGCCACTCCCTTCAGGGGCCATTTTTTTTTTTTCAAACCACCACAGGAGTACTCTGAGAGTTACTAATGTCTTCTTGTCCTTGAGACACTGCAATGATTAAGCGTAATTGGGTGTGGTGGCATAAGCCTATAATCCCAGAAGTTGAGTGACAGAGGCAAGAGGATTGAAATTGGAAGCTAGCCGAGGCTACTTAGAGAGTTCTGGTCCAGGCCAATCTACATAGAAAAAGCCAGTCTCTAAAAGAAAGGATAAAGGCTGGAGAGAGGACTCAGTGAGTAAGAGTACTTACTGTGCAATTATGGAGACCTGAGTTCAAATCCATGTAAAAGCAAGGCATAGTTTCATATGCTGTAGCTTCAGGTTTGGAGAGCAGAAGCAAGTAGATCCTAGGAGCTCACTGGTCAGCTAACCTAGGCAAAATGGTGAGCTTCAATTTCAGTGAGAAATCCTGTCTCAAGGGAATGTTTCAGTGTGAAAGAGCAGGACGTTCAATGTCCTTCTCTGTGCACAAATGGTGTGTGTGTGTGTGCGTGTGTATGTGAGTGTGTGTGTGTGTGTGTGTGTGTGTGTGTGTGTGTGTGTATTATAAATAAATGGAAGTAAGGGAGGAATGGAATGAAAAAAGAAACTATCAAAAAAAACACAAATTCAAGGGAATTAATCATCTATGTTTATATAAACATCTTATTTTTGTATAAACATTTTACTTTTATGTATTTTAAATGGTCTTTGAGAAAGAATATAATCATTTAAAAAACAGAATTCTATTCTAAATAAAAAAAAGGAAAACTGCCTTTTGTAGAAAATGTGACATTTCTGGAGGTCCCCTTTCTCTGTGGTATGAAGGGGTTCAATTCTCTCCATGTGTAAAAATGCCTGCTCATGCCCCACCCAACCCCACCCCACCCCACCCCACCCCAGGGTCTGACTCATGGAACCTTCTGAGCAGCTTTCAGCTGCTCTCCCACAACAAACGCCTCCCATCCGTCTTTGCTAACCACTCCTTCTGCGGAGACACAAATAGCCTTTGAAATAACTAAGGCCAATCTACTAATTTATTTCACCTCCCAACTTAACATTCAGGGAACATTCACCAATGCCAGGAACTTTGCATGTATAGCCTTCATTAAATCTCACAAGAAAACACCTGTGGTGGGTTCTATTTTCACTTCCACTTTATAAATGATGAGAATAAAGCTTGGGAATGTTGGCCGACTCATTCACCCATGGTGAATGGAAAATCTGTCCGCTTGGGCTCCTGAACTCATTTATCCTCAAATCACGGTGTGATGTGTATGTTTAAATTTAGAAACTGCAAGTCATGGGTGTACATAAAGCAAAATTTACAGTAACTCTTAGGACATTTCAAAAGATGGCAGTTCACCATCCACACAACACCATAAAAATAGTATCTCTGGGTCTACTGACCAAAGAAATACCCCTACATAGTTTTTGTTGGGGGTTGGGGTCTCAAGAAATAAACTTTTTTATTTCAGCTTCTTCATATGAGTTCAGGATGCTGGATGGCTCTGAAGTTAAGAGTACTTGTTGCATTCCTCTAAAATCAGGAACAAGACAAGGCTGTCCACTCTCTCCATACCTCTTCAATATTGTCCTTGAAGTTCTAGCTAGAGCAATAAGACAACAAAAGGAGATCAAGGGATACAAATCGGAAAGGAAGAAGTCAAACTCTCACTATTTGCAAATGATATGATAGTCTACATAAGTAACCCGAAAAACTGTACCAGGGAACTCCAACAGCTGATAAACACCTTCAGCAAAGTGGCAGGATACAAGATTAACTCAAAAAAAATCTGTAGCCCTACTTTATAAGGATGACACACTGGTGGAGAAAGAAATCAGAGACGCATTACCCTTTACAATTGCCACAAACAATATAAAATACCTTGGAGTAACACTAACCAAAAAAGTGAAAGACCTGTACCGTAAGAATTTTGAGTTTCTAAAGAAAGAAATTAAAAAAGATACCAGAAAATGGAAAGATCTCCCATGCTCATGGATAGGCAGGATCAACATAGTAAAAATGGCAATCTTGCCAAAAGCAATCTACAGATTCAATGCAATCCCCATCAAAATCCCAACACAATTCTTCACTGACCTTGAAAGAACAATTCTCAACTTTATATGGAGAAACAAAAGACCCAGGATAGCCAAAACAACCCTGTACAATAGAGGAACTTCTGGAGGCATCACCATCCCTGACTTCAAGCTCTGTTACAGAGCTATAGTCCTGAAAACAGCTTGGTATTGGCACAAAAATAGACAGGTAGACCAATGAAATAGAGTTGAAAACCCTGATATTAACCCACGCACCTACAAACACCTGATTTTCGACAAACAATCCAAATATATATGCTGGAACAAAGAGAACATCTTCAACAAATAGTGCTGGCAAAACTGGATGCAAACATCTATCTGTAGAAGACTACAGATAGACCCAAGCCTTTCACCCTGCACAAAACATAAGTCCAAATGGATCAAAGACCTCAACATAAACCAAGCCATACTGAACCTCTTAGAAGATAAAGTGGGAAATACCCTTGAATTAATTGGTATAGGAGACCGCTTCCTGAACATTATACCTGTAGCACAGACACTGAGATCAACAATTAATAAATGGGACCTCCTGAAACTGAGAAGCTTCTGTAAGGCAATGGACACTGTCAGCAAAACAAAACGGCAGCCCACAGACTGGGAAAAGATATTCACCAACCCTACATCTGACAGAGGGCTGATCTCCAAAATATACAAAGAACTCAAGAAGCTAGTCTCCAAAACACTAAACAATCCAATTAAAAAATGGGGTACAGAACTAAATAGACAATTCTCAATAAAGGAATCTAAAATGGCTGAAAGACACATAAGAACGTGTTCAACATCCTTAGCCATCAGGGAAATGCAAATCAAAACAACTCTGAGATACCATTTTACTCCTGTCAGAATGGCCAAAATAAAAAACACCAATGACAGTTTATGCTGGAGAGGATTGGAGAAAGAGGAACACTCCTCCACTGCTGGTGGGAGTGCCAACTTGTACAGCCACTTTGGAAATCAGTATGGCGACTCCTCAAGAAAATGGGAATGAGTCTACCATAAGATCCAGCAATTCCACTCCTAGGCATATACCCAAAAGAAGCACATTCATATAACAAGGACATCTGTTCAATGACATTCATAGCAGCACTATCTGTAAGAGCCAGAAACTGGAATCAGCCTAGATGCCCCTCAACCAAAGAATGGATAGAGAAAATGTGGTAACATTTACACAATGGAGTACTGCTTAGCAGAAAAAACAATGGAATCTTGAAATTTGCAGGAAAATGGATGGAACTCGAAGAAACCATTCTGAGCGAGGTAACCCAATCCCAAAAAGACAAACATGATATGTAATCACTCATATGTGGATTTTAGACATAGAGTAAGGGATTATCAGCCTACAATCCACACTGCCAGAGAAACTAGTAAACAAGGAAGACCCTAAAAGAGACAAACTTTGTCCCCTAGAGAAGGGGAAAGGGTCACCATCCCTTGAGCAAATTGAGAACATGGGAAGAGGGGGAGGGAGCTAGGAGAATGAGAAGGGAAGAAGAGGAAGGATGCAGAGGTCATGAGGGAGCAGAAAGGTTGAGTCAGGTGTAGATTAGAAGAAAGGACATATGATAGGTAGGATTTTAATTGGGGGGGTGGTAGGGGAGGAAGGGAAGGAGAAGAGAACTGGGATTGTCATGTAATGCAATCTTGTTTGTCATTCAAATATATAAAAAATAAAAAAAAACTAAAAAAAGGTCTTAATCTGGGTGTGGTAGATCATAACAAAAAAAAAAAAAGAGTACTTGTTGCTCTTGCAGAGGACCTGGGTTCCATTCCCAGCACAAACAACCTCCTGCCGAACCAGTTCCCTGGGATTTGATGCCTTCTTCTGGCCTCCACAGGTACTGCACATACATGGTGCACATGCATAAATGCAGACAAAGAATTCCAACACATAAAAAATAAATATATACTTTTAAAGGAAGATAATTCAACTTTTTGAGAAGGAGGTAATGAAGTTCTCAAGTCTAATTTCTTTGTAACCTTACTTTTAAAAATCATATAGCTGAAAATAGATGGTATTTAATTGAATTCATTTCACTTGACAGCTGGTGGAGAAAGGGGGTGGAACTGGAGAAATTTCAGCTAGACTAAGCTTAATGAAGGTGATTCTTATTATCAAGAGCATGCAGGTTAATGAAAGGCGCAGGCAAGTAAACAGTACTGGTGTAGCAGCCTTTCCTACTGTCACAGGGATTTGTCTTGAAAAGCACACCTGTGCAGGCCTTTTCATTAGCCCACCAGTGCTCTAACAGTGGATCCTATGAAACCACAGGGAGAGATCCCATTATAGTATTTCAGCTTCATTTTCTATAGCATGGAGTGGCTAGGTGACAGACCAGCAGATGCCCAAGGAATACTGGACACCTCTCCACAGGAAAGTCCTATAAATTAGACCCATTCAGCCAATCCAACTCCACTCTCCATTTCTCCTCAGTGCACTTTCTTTTCTCTCCTGTGCTACCATGAGAAGCAATGGCCGGCAGGTACTGTGAGGTATCCACTAGAGACCGCTCAGACATGGGTTCAAGCCAATAGAAAAGTCATTATTAGCTGGCCAGTAACTAAAATTGGGTGTTTGGAGTCCAAGTGCCGTCCTGAGATTTTCTTACGATGAGCTTTTAAGCCCGAAAACCACACCCTGGGTTGACACACCTAAGTTAGCAAGAACAGTTAGCCAGAATGCAGAACCATGGAAGCCAAAAAGCAATATTAGTACATTTAGGGACTTTCCCAGAACTATGGATGGGTTAGGCCTTTATTCTTGTTTCAGCAGGTGCTCAGGTCTACATTCTGGGCTCTTAGGTCAGGATGGTGCTTTAGTGACTCTAATGTGATACCAGTCATGCTAAGGTTTGGGGACCTGTCACACAGAACTGAGACCAGGGACAGCTGCTAGGTTTGAATTCCATCCCACCCACCAGCTGGTGCTGCTAAGCATGGCGTTCCATCCCCATGAAGCTGAGTCACTGTCAAGAGGAATGGGTGGGTGATGAGGAGATGGCACAGCATGGAGACCTAAGTTAGGACCCTCAGGTCCCATGGAAAAAGTCTGTCACACAGTGCTGGGAAGGTGAGATGGAGGGTCCCATGGGCCTGCTGTGTAGGCAGTCTAGTGAAAATGCAGAGCTCCAGGCTCAGAGCCCAAAAGGATAGGGTGGAGAGTGGTTGAGGAAGCCACCCAGCATGCAGTTGTCACACACACACACACACACACACACACACACACACACACACACGATTAGATGACACCATATGGACGGTACTTTGTCACCAACTAGCATATAATAAATCCTTGTTTCTGGGGCTGGAGTGATGGCTCAGTGGTGAAGATGGCTTGCTACTGAATCATGAAGAACCAGAGTTCACTTCCTAGCACCCATATCTCAAGACTTTCAGTCACCCCTTACTCTGAGGGATATGACAGCCTCTTCTGACCTCCATCCGCACATGCACAGGTGTACACACCATGCACAAACGCATAAGCACACATAAATAAAATAAACATTTACAACATAAAACAGCCATCTCCTAGAATGTCAAACACTCTCTGTCCATTTCTTCCAGTTCTCAGATATTAAAGCAAAGACTTAAAGCCTGAGTGAGCTTTCTTCCTCAGTGAACTTTGCCTAATGACTCCAGCTCCTGGGAACACCGAACACTTTGACTTTGGCTATACACTCCTACTGGACAGACTCCAGCAACACCTGACGGTGTCGGTGGGTGTGGGCTCAGGGTTTGAGGAGAGAAACAGCATGACTGTTCAGGCTGGCCTAGACTGACATGGTTGCCAAAGTGCCCCCACAGAGGAACCCATACTGTACATCCATCTCCTCCTCTTCTCTCCCCAGTGTCTTAGTTTCTAACTACACAACCTGAGGTGAGGTCAGGCCTTGGTTGTTTTATCTATAAAGTGATGTGTTTCCTGGGGACTTCCGATAAACATCTACTCACCCCAGATAAGGGTACCAACAACAACAAAATATCCCCCCCGAAGTCCAGCTTGGCAAGCCAATGAATTCCTGGGCTTAATTACAGAGGGTGCATGAGGGGGTTACTTATAGGCATGTGGGTGACACCGGTGCAGTCACATCCCTGTAAAGTCTTGCTCAAGCGGGAGTGATGACTTACCCACAGCTGTATAAATGGAGTCATCCCTTTCAAATAACCTCACATTCCATAGACTCCATTACCTCCCAGGACCACAAGACCAGGAGGGAGCTGGGGCCGGAATCTCAGGTGCGGGCAAATGAGAATCCACACCTGCTTCTATGAGGGAGTGTGGCCAGGCCCTGTCTTGAGGAGCTTTTGCGATTAATCATAGCTTTCTGGTGCCCGTAGCAATGTCTGCTAGGCTTGGAGGACAGTTTTCTGTAGCGTGGGTGGTTGCTGTTTCCCTAGTTGGGATGAAAAGCTACACCAGATCCCCGTGGAAGAGCTCTTCCAGCTGCAGCCTTAGAACCCCACTGGCACCTGTGGCCTGGTGTGGGCAGGCGTATCACCCCGAAACCAGGTGACCTGCACACTTGGTCACAGCAGAGGCCTCCATACCCTCTGAATGAAAAGGACGTATTGTTCTTGCTTTCCTCTACCCCTCCAAAATCTGGAACCTCTCTCCAAATGGGCCATAGGCCAAATGCTACCAGCACCCAGGCTGCCAAGCAGGCACTGCCCAGGCCTTGCTGATGTAAACACTGATGAGAAGTGATTGAAGCTTGGCTCTGTCTGTCCCTTTCTGTGCTATCTTCGGCCAGAGGCCTGGAGGCTTTTACCCACTGCGCCAAGCAGTCTTAAACAACATTAGCTGATCGCCCTTCCTGCTTTGTCTCCCACCCCTCCTTCTGGCCACTGTCTCAAAGGAAAGAGCTAGTGAGGCCTGGACTGCCCTGCTGTTTCCACTTCCTGTCACAGGGGAGGGTGATGGCAGACATAGCCAGTCTCCCTATATCCTTCAACACTGGTCCATTAACTAATCCCAGGGAAGATTGGGAAACAGACAGAAGGGACTAGAGACTTCTCTTGGCTGAATCAAAATAGATTTTGATCAAAAAGCCCCAAATCTAATCTGTAACCAGGCAAAACCCTATCAATAGCCAGGTCCTCCTCTAGACACTGTAGAAGGTCCTAGAATGAAAGACGAGTAATGCATCTGCCACTGCATCCAACACCAGCAGGAAGATAGCTGTCCACGGAAGCATCTGTAGGACCATTGCGTATAGAACACAGGTTCCATCTGAAACCAAGCCTATAACACCAGGTGCAGCATCTTCCCCAAGAAGGCACGTTTCCCACTTCTCACAAAACTTCCCGTGTCTGCTCTCTACTATGCTGCAGAAGGGCATGCTGGGTAGATCAGTAGCATCACTCCAGCCAACTGCTTTCCAGTGTTCTCACTCCCTGGTACCGTGACTTATTTATTCCCCTTCCCTTTCCTTCTCTTCCCTCATTCCCACTTCCTTCTTCTTTTCCTTCCCTCCTCAACCTTCTTGCTCCTTTCACTCTTTCCCTTCCTTCTCCTGCCCTGTGACCCATTACCACATTACTTTTGTTGTTACTGTGACAGATGACTGATAAGAAGCCTTTTCAAGTTAGGAGGGGTTGTTTTGGCTTACAGTATTCAAGGGGATACAGTAAGGAAACCTTGGTGTGAGGGGTATGGAGCGAAGGAGGCACAGGAAGTAGGGCTACGCATTCAAACCTCAGGGCCCACCCTCAGTGAATCACTTCCTCCAGGAAAGCCCCACCTCCTAAAGGTTCCCAAAAGGCACCACTAGTTGAAGCCCAGTGTTCAAACCCATGAGCCTAGCGAGGACATTTCTATCCAAATACCAGAAGGCTAATTGGTCCCTTACCACTCCTGTGGGATGGGCACCAACTGGAGGAAGCTTCGAAGGTGAATGTCTTGGTCCTTCTGAAGTTATCCTTCTTTCTAAAATGTAACTTGAGAATTCACAGCTAGTTATCCCAGGACATGTCAGCAAAAAGACGTGGAGGGCATCTCTGTCTGAGAAGTTTGAAGAGGTGACTTACCTCCAGTTTACAGAAATTCACAGGCATAGTTCTGAAAACTGGTAGACCTATGCTCTGATTCTCTTTTTAGATGCTCCCTGAAGTAGTCATAGTGCTGTCACACCCAACCCCAAAGATTCCCCTTACCTTAGAACCTAATGATGCAACTGAGCTGGGAGCACATGTCTGTAATCCCAGCAACTCAGAAGGCTGAGGGAAAGAAATTGAAAATGCAAGCCCTGCTTGAGCAACAGGATGAGTTTAAGACCAAAGGACAACTTAGAGTCTTTCACACACACACACACACACACACACACACACACACACACAGAGAGAGAGAGAGAGAGAGAGAGAGAGAGAGAGAGAGAGAGAGAGAGAGAGAGAGAGAGAGAGAGTGCTGGGAATATAGCTCAATGGTAGAGGATACTTGCCTGGCATGTTCGCGACCATAGTTTCAATCCCTAGTGTCTCAAAACAAAGAAACTGAGCTGGACCTGGTTGGTGACTCAGGCCTGTCATCCCAGATACTTGGGAGGATGACACTAGGAATCTCAACTTTAATGCCAGACACAAAATCATGAAGTATCTATGGGAGAAGCGAACTAGCAAAGCATCATCCTGAACTAACACGCCAGTGGTGAGATGTGAGCATCACTCTGAGTTCAAGCAACTCTGTCCTGATGAGCCACCCCTCTCACTCTAGGGCAGGTTGTCCTGTCTATCTTAGTTACCATTCCTGTGACTGTGACAAGATACTCTGGCAGAAGCCACTTGAGGAAGAAATGGTTTATTTCGGTTCATAGCTCAAGGTTATAGTCTGTGATGTTTGGGGAAACACAGCCACAGGAGCCTGAGGCAGCTGGCCACCTTACTTCCACAGTCATGAAGCTGAGAAGAATGAAGCTTGTGTTGAGCTTGCTTTCTCCTTTCTATGCAGTATTAAGTCCCAATCCTAGGGAATTGTGCCATCCACAGCAGGCAGTCTTCCAATTTCACTCACTAACCAACATAAACCTTCACAGACATGCCCAGAGACCCATCTCCCAAGTGCTTCTAGATCTCAGGCAGTTGGGGGTTGAGATTAGCTATCCCACTGTCCCTGCCTCTTAACACCCATCCTTCCTACTCTCTGTGTCAGAACCTTCCGGCAACAAACTCAGCTTCAGACTAGCTCATCCTGAATTTCATTTCTGTAACATAAGACGGGAATCCTGGCTGAGACCAACTGCTCAGGCACTGAACTGCAGTCCCCGGCAATCCTGCCCTTCCTTGTCACCTGTGTGGGGAGGAACACTGAACTTGCTGCCTCGGGAACATGGCCACTCAATCCATGATCTGTTGGAAGACTTCAGACTTCTCCTCAGCTGCTTGTGGTGGCTCCTACCTGTGATTCCAGCTCTCAAGAGACGGCGATAGGAGGGGTGCTGAAAATTCGAGAACACCTGCTTTATATATGGTTTTAGAACAGCCAGGACTATGAAACAAGACCTTGTGTCTCAAAAAAAAAAAAAAACAAACAAAGCAGGTCTCTTTATATAAGAAAAAAAGAGGTCTTAACTTCTCAAATGCAAAGATAAATGTGTAAATACGTCAGCAGATGCAGCCTTCCTTTATGGTTTGAATTGCTGTTCTGCTGTGTTTTAAGAGCTGTTAGTGTAGTCACGTGTACTCAGTGACTGTGGTTGTAACCCATTTTCCTTTTAGTCTCTTCAACCACTGGATTCTTTCTTGGTGTTCTGTCATATTCATAGTATTTATCCATCAGCACCTGTTTTGTTTTTACAGCTAAAGGGTCTCACTCTTCAACACAAAAGGGAAGAGGGTGATTTCAGTCATTCTGCAGAAGCAGATGGCCCTTGACATTCTGTCAGAAGCCAGCAGAAGCCATCCGTGCCATTGCCAAAGTGGTGTGGGATGCTGTGTACACACACCTGTGTCAGATTTGTCTTTAAGTTTGCTTTTGCTCGTTTGGATTTTTAAATTTGCTTATTTGGTTGACTGGTTTTGAAACTGATTTTTGAACAGTATCCCTGGCTAGCCTCACACTCACTCTGTAGTCCAGGCTGGGCATAAGGCAATCTTTTGCTGAAGCCTCTAGAGCACTGGGCTTAGAAGACTGAGCTGCCATAGCCAGCCCTGCCTTGGGTTTTGATGATTCACTAGTATTGTGGTTTGTGTATCCATAGTGAGTGGTAGGAAACCCCCTTCTGTTGTGGGTGCTCATCTTGGAGTTCGGGACAGAAATCTTCTGTGTGCTTTATTGTTTCTGTGCCATAATGTGTGGGGCAATGAGATCTTCCAGATCCCTATCAGAGGGTGATCCTGTGTGATCACTGAGCTGTGAGATCTCATTGTCCCCTTAGATCAGGCAAGTGGAGACTCTCAGTCTCTGGGTAGATAGGATCTATACCTCTATTCAGTGTGAAGAAGTTTGGAAAATGAAACTGGCTGTCATTAATCCTGAAGATTTCTGGATCAAAGTATCAGAGGAAATTGAGGAAGATAAGAAGTCAAGGGATATGGTGCTATATTGTTTATGATCTAATAAAGCCACTAGAGATCAGTTTGCAAAGCCAGCCATACTAGTTAGCTACAGAAACTAGACAGTGTTGGCACATACCTTTAATCCCAGGACTTTTGAGAGGTATTTAAGACAGGAACAGGTCTCAGAGCTGGTTTTTGTTCTCCAGTCACATTGAAGATAGGGAGGCCTAGATTCTCCAGCCACACTGAGAAAAGGCAGCAGTCTGAGGCTTGGTGAGAGCTCCTGGAGCCAGAATCAGCCCTTTTAGCTGAGGTAGAGTAAGGGCTAGTGGCTGGCTGTTTTGCTTCTCTGATCTTCAGCTCGAAGCTTAAACCCTAATGTTGGTCTCTGGGTCTTTTATTTTTCATGTTACAAAGGAGGTTGACAAGATGGCTCACTGTTAAGAAGACTTGCAGCATTTACAGAGGACCCCAGCTTTGTCCCCAGTGCCCACACTGCAGCTCACAAGCATCTGCAATTCCTCTTCTCAGACAATGCACACACACACACACACACACACACACACACACACACACACATATATATATATATATATATATATATATATATATATTATATATATATGCAGGCAAAGTACTCACCCACATAAGATAAAAAAAAATTTAAGACAAACCCATTATGGGGGCCATGAGATGAAAAGGTCTCCCTGGTACCTGCTGGATGAGAATTCAGACAGTGTCATGAGACCAAGAGCCAGAATCACAGTCAAAATTTCTCCCACCTTCCTTGCCACCCAGGGCGTGTTATATGCTGTGAATATACGTTTTTCTTATTGGTTGATGAATAAAGCTGTTTTGACCAATAGACAGGCAGGTATAGCAAGGCAGGAAGTATAGGCACGGCTACCAGACTAGGAGAACTCTGGAAAGAGGAACTCAGAGTGAGTCTCGGGAAAGATGCCATATAGCTGCCGAGGAAGCAAGAGATCTGGACATCATGGATAAGCCAAGACCACATGGAAATACACAGATTAATACAAATGGGTTAATGAGAGAGCCTGATCCATCAGCCAAACAGTTTATAATTAATACAAGCCTCTGAGTATTTATTTGGGACTAAATGGCTGGGGGATTGGTCCAGACAGAAATTTCCATCTACAGGTGGCTTTGACCTTTTAATCCTGTTTTTTGTTTCTTTATTTTTCTTGTGGCCCTCTAAAGTGTACCTCAAGCTACATGATCACCTCACTTACTAGAAAACTTCTTCAGGTGACTTTATCAGAGTAGCTTAATCTTTTAAATCCTTTGAACAATGAAACTCCAAAAGACATCAATTACTGAGACACTTCCATGCAGCTCTCCAGAAGCCTGACACACTCAAGGGCTTATGATTTTGTCTCTTTCTTAATCCCTCCCCTCTATCTATCTCTTTCTATCCTCTAATGCCTGTGCTTGCATCTAGGGGAGGCTTCAAGTCTTCCTTCTCTTTCCTCTCTTTTCCTTATTTTGTTTCTTGGCACAGGTCCTTCTCTGTTGCCCACACTTGCCTGGAATTCACCATAATTTTCCTGCCTCAGCTTTTGGGTTAACAGCTATGAGCACCCATTGGCAGAAGGAGCACCTAGCTTAGTTAGACACTCTACGGGGGTTCCAAGATCTCTGAGTCCTGTGAGATCTAATCACTTCTGAGGTGTTGCATACAGCAAGGTTTCAGAGATGACACTGACCATCCTGGCAGCCACTACCTACATGTGGCTACTAAACACTGACAATATAACAAATTCACTGTGCCAAATACATATTGTATTTCAAAAATCTATTGCTAGAACAATTTAAAAACCATAAATATTTTAGATTGTGTATGGAGTGAACGATGCTATTTTGAATCACTTAGGCTAAATAAAGCATATTAGTAAAATAAAATTCACCTGTTTCTTTTTCTTTTTTCTTTTCTTTTCTTTTTTTTTTTTTTTTTTGCTTTTGCTTCTGGAAAACTTAAAAAGGGGAATGTGTCTATGTGGTTTGGTTTCTTTCTATGGAACAGCACTGTTCTAGCCAATTGGAGACTTTCCCAACTTCAACACCTCACACCTTCCTTAAAATAGCATGTCTTCCTGCCAGTTGCCACGTGACCCACTCCTGTTTGGTGCTTTACACTTCACCCTAAGGCATACCCTGGCACTGAATGGCAGAGCATCCGGAAAGTCCTGGAAGATGAATGTTTCATGTAAATGGTGAAGACAGATATTTTGTCACCATCTGTCTCATCATTGCCGCTGACATAGATAAGGTTAGGGGATTAGCTGATTTCATCTTAAAACAAAACCTCCAGTTGAATTTCAAATGTAAGCAAGGGGAAGAGAGGTGCTGGGAACCAGGGCAGAGGCAGGTGTAGTAATTAATGCATGGCCTGTTAACACAGCATTGACAGTTTGAAGCCAGCCCAGCTACTCAGCCAGCTCCAGTCCATAAAATCCTGTCTTGAAAGAACCATGGGAGAATGCCACACCCTGGTCTTTATGCTGGCTGGCTAGAAGAATGAGGACCTCAGGGCAACATGACCAGAATAAGCAGCAAGTGCAGAAGGAGGTGATCAGTGAGGCATCACAAATGCCTCCCGCTCCTTCCACACAGAGACATCACAGAAGTATGGGCAGCTCCAGAGGCGGCTGAGCAGAGGTTACTGAATGGATTCACATGGAAGAAGAAGCCCTCTGAGCCACAGCTAGTGCAAGCATCAAAGGGAAAACTGTGAAGGAAGAGCCAACACTCCATGAGCAGTACCAGCAGGATTTCTTTCCTCCGCCACTTGGCCAATATCCTACAAGGTTGTGTCTAAGGATATGTTACCCAAGAGTGAAGTCTAGGCTTGCAAAATAAGTAAGTAAAGTATAAACTATAAATGTAATCAGATCACTGACATAGAAGAGTCAGATACAAACCATTCTGGAATTTTTATAAACTTAAAGCACTGGTGTTTTCTAATTAAAACCTACTACTTCAGCTCAAAATAGCAAAGAGCAATAAGAGCATTAAGGAGAGGGTTGGTTTGTTTGTTTGTTTGTTTCATTTATTTATTCTATTGGGCACACAGGCGGCATCACATATGTAGAAGTCAGAGACCAACTCTCAGGGGATGGTTCTCTCTTACCATGGGGGTTCAGGGCCTCAAACTCAGGTCATTAGGCTTGGTGGCAAATGTCTTTGCCCCCTGGGTCATCTCAACAGCACTTAACTGAGTCTTAAATATCTGATGACATGACAAAATGTTCTCACCCTACCCAACACACAGTAGGCACTCTGTAACTGTAAGCATGAGGAAATCTGAGTCCTCAGTTATTAACAATCTAAGGGATCCTTGGTAGACCATCTGCCTAGCATGGCCTTAGGTTCAGTCTCCAGCAGAGAGCGAAGGCAGGGAACCCAGATGTAACTTGTAAAGCCATGCAGCTTTATAAGTTACACCTGCAAGACTGAGAATGGTGAGTCTGTTCTTTCATTTGGAAAAATTTGTATTCAGTCCTCACACTAATGAATGCTGAACCAAAAATAAGCAGTGCCCCCCCCCCCAGCAAGTTGCCTCAGGGAGGAAATATGCTTGCCAGAAAGCCGGATGACCAGTGCTCGATTCCTAGGACTCTCACAGTGGGAAGAGAGAACTGATTCCCACAAAGTGTCCTCTGACCTTCACTCACATGCTAGGCATGCACTCATGTGCACATGCACACACACACACACACACACACACACACACACACACACACACACACACGCTAGCATGCACATGCACATGCTAAATAAATATGATGTTGTCATTAAAGACCAAAGCAGTGTGGTAAAGACAGGGCCTGGGGAGGGGAGGGTGGGGAGGGAAGAGGGTGGAGAGGGGAGAAGGTGGGAAGGGGAGGGAAGGGAAGGGGTATTGGTAGGTAGAGAAAGACTTGGGTTCAGAAAGGGCGGGATTTTTGTTGTTTGTTTTGTTTAGCTTTGACAAAGGAAAGGACAGAGCCTAAATAACTTGGAAGCTATTCCTGGAGGAGACCTTTGGCTGAGGCATTCCAGAGGAGTTCCAGGATGTCTGTCAGAAACTGGGGGAAAGAGGTATGGGGTGTGGCACCTTGTGAAGCTGGAGGGCTGTGGATCTATGGAAGACCCCTGGGGAGGTCTTCCTCCACCCACCCAGGGAGGTGGGGGAGGGAGGGTGTGAAAGAGCCAACATGGCCATTTTCACTGTTGGAAACCAATCCTCTAAGTGAAAGAGAAGATTCTGTGAGGAATTTTTTAGGCTGTAGCTCGGGATGTGGTTTTACTTGGAAGAATTAACCAGGTTTCTTGGAATCCCTTCTGCCTATTATTTTTTCACACTTCTGAGTTCAACTTAATTAAGTCAACCTTTATTCTGAGGCTTAAACGGGGAATGTTCTGGGGTGAAACATGTCTTAGCATGTGGAACAACTTCACTCATCCATCCCCCTCTGTGGACCCGCTGGCTGCCACTGAGCGAAGGCTCACTGTCACCATGCCTATTAAAGTGACACAACTGTCCCCAGGATGGGGAATTACAGTAAATCTGGCTTGGCAACCCAGAACGTTTAATAAGGTTCTCTGTGAAAGGGGTGAGGTTTCTAAACCGAGGGCAGCAGATCTGCTCTGAGCAACAGGGTGTTCTGTCCGAGGCACTCTGGCAAGGAAGAGATACTGTCCCTGAGGAGACCAGATCCTGGGGCCAATAGAGATGCTTATCTGGCCTGACAGCCTCTGGGCAAAGGAAAAGGAGAAAGAAAAGGATGGTCTTGGAACAATTTGGGCAGGAAAACAATAGGATTCTGTATTTCTTGGCACAGGAATGAATGAATCTTTATTCCAAGTGTGAAGCAAGCATTAAATCCAAGGACAGTAAATGGTGAGACCGACATTCCGGCATTCCGGCAACAGGCTTGGGCTTTCTCTGTGGAATCTCAGAGCAAACAGTCCCACGGGGCTTCAAAGAGACATGTGGGTTTCTTTTTCTCTTCTTAAGTAAACAAAATTAAGAGAGAGCATGCACTTCCTACAGCTGTGGGTGCCCCAAATATCTCCCGTTCCAACCCTGACCCCAGCCCGGAGGCGCCCTCTTCTCTTTTGAGCTAAAATCACACACACACACACACACACACACACACACACACACACACACACACACACACAGCACCCTTGAGGTCCAACCTAAAGAGGAGGGGCAACCTCCACTGTCAGCAAGGATAGATTTTTCCCCAAACCTAAGGACTGTCCCAGTAGAATTGGACCTTATACCCAACCCCTTTCAATTTCTCTTTCTTTTTTGATTTTTAAAAATAAAAACATACATGTCTTTGGATAAGCACCAATATGTAATATGTATATTTGCAAATATGAAGTTGAGGGGGATCAGATCTTCCTTGTTATGAGAGTGGTAGCTGTGACATTCTGCAGAGCTAGTTCCCCAATGTGGTTTATTATTATTGTTATCATTGCTATTATTATTTAGTTTCAGTTTGGTTTGATTTTATACACAGATTTTTGCTATAAGCACAAACCTTTCAGCCTAGGCTGCTCTCAAACTAAAAGCAATCATCCTGCCTCAGCTTCCTGTTGCTAGGATTACAGGCATGAGCAGTCAGTCTCAGCTTCTGTCTGTGTTATTTATCTACCTACCTACCTATCTAGCTAGCTATCATCTATCATCTATCTATCTATCTACCCATCCATCCATCCATCCATCCATCCATCCATCTCTATCTCTAAATCTCTCTTCCTTCTTTTTTTTCTTCCTTTTATTTACATAGGCTGGGCTCTGTTTTATTTGTGAGTTTCATGCTGTATTTACATCATTTTTACCCACTCAGCATTTCTAGATGTATTTGATTTAATGTATTATAATTTGTTTGTTTGCTGAGACATGGTCCTCACTCTGAAGTCTATGGTAGCCTAGAACTCACTATGAAATCCAGGTTAACTTCAAACTCTCTCCACTCTTCCTCCCCAAGTCTCCCAGGTGCTGGTATAATAGGCCTGAGGCACCACAGTCAGCTTCTTGATACATTTTTTAAAATCAGCTTTTATTCACAGCCTCATGCAGGTTTGGTGTTCCAGCACAAGGGGGCAGATTGGTATGCCCTTAGCTTGTCTTCCTCTCCTGAAGCAGTTTCATGCTGGAAAATGCAGCACAGGAAACGCCCATGCTGATCAGAACCTGAAGTCAGAGCCCTTGCTCCCCACTTCCTGCCACCTAAAAGAGTCCTGACTGCAGGGCCTGGGGCTCTTTGTGGAGTCACCTCCCGCCTCTTCCCAGAAATCACTCCAAGTCAGGGAATTGCATTAGAGTTTGCTCCACACCACATGATCCTCCCACAGACATCCCTCCTGGAGCCCCGTGGTTTACATATTCCCACAAGGTCAAGTCAAGGACATTTGGTCACACGCAACAATACACACAGGGCTGACCCTGCAGCAAGCTCAAAAAATGTACAAGATGGGCTAACTCCATGTAGGTTTTCACACAGGATTTTTTCCTTTTAACAGAGCTGTCTTTTTCCCAGAAAAAGAACAAAGCCTCTCCAATCCCCCAAGGTAGACAGCTTCAGATTCAGTTCTGCATTTGTGTGTGTGTCCTATGTATGTGACATATTCATACATAGGTGGATGCATGCCTGTGCAGAGGCCATAGGAGGACATCTCTCACTGAGCCTGGAGCACAGCTGCTAGCCAGCAAGCCCCAAATCTATCCCGTTCCCCTCAAAGCACTGAGGTTATAGACATGCATGAGACCCCACCCCATTTCTTATATGGATGCTTGGGATTCTAACTCAGACCCTCTAAGCTTGCACAACAAACATTCTTACCCATTGAGCTGTCTTCCCAGCCCCCAGTGCTATGGCTATTTCTACCATGAATCCAGCACTTGCTAGACAAAGTCAGAGGCAAAAGAAAACAAACAAACAACAGTGAAAGCAACTAGATCTGGATCTCAGCTGCTTATACCCATCAATCCATCTTGTCTGCTCCTCACAACGTTTTTAATTGTACAATGAAGTATTATTATTGATAGGCGGCACGTCAAACTGCAGGTTTATAGAATTTACTCACCTGTATAACTGAAACATAGCCACAGCTATGTCATGAAACCCCTTGCCAACCATAACTATCTTACAGTTTTCTTGAACTTGACCACTGGATACTTGGATAAATGAAATCATGTGGGCATAGCTTTTCCCACTTAGGGCATGTTTACTTCCCAGTTCATCCATGTGTTCATACATTGTGTGGTCTCTTTTCTTAAGTAGAATAATAGTCCATGGTACACAAGTGCACATTTTGACACCCATTTGTCTACTGATGGACATCCAGGCAGTTATTACATCTTGGTACTTGATTTGGGAATATATCTATCTATCTTTTCTTCTTTTTTTTTTTAGATAGACTTTCTCTGTGTAGCTTTGAAGCCTGTCCTAGCACTCACTTTGTAGACCAGTCTGGCCTCAAACTCACAGAGATCCGCCTGCCTCTGCCTCCTGAGTGCTGGAATTAACGGTGTACACCACCCCCACACAGCAGAAATGTATCTATCTTTTTGAAGAGGTAAGTGCTACTTTGAGTCATAAAAAGCTCTGGGTTAGTAGAGAGAATAGAGGCCTCCCTTAGACCATAGAGTTCTGACTGCTCTATTATTTTAAATAATAATATGACCATTTTATAGACATATGTATTATATAAAGCAATCCATTATTCTGGATATGTTACAGGCACATCACACCTGCAATCCCAGCACTTGGGAAGCAGAAACAGGAGGATCTCTGTGAGTGTAGGGCCAGCATGGTCTACACAGCAAGTTCTAAGCTAGCCAGAGCTACATAAAGAGATCCTGTCCTAACACAAAACAAAACAAACACAAAAACAAAAAAAAAATAATTTGTCTTTTCTATTTCAAGAACTGTCTACTCTTTTCCTTTATCTTCTTTTTCTGTTTATTGTTGGTCTCTGCAAAAACAAACAAACCAAAAACTAAAAAGAAATCTCTTTTGGTGGTTATGGAGCACTAGAAATCTACAGCTTTGCAAACTATAGGGCACTAGGCAAGTGCTGTCTGTGAGCTGTACCCCCATACCTGATTTCTTTAAAGGCAAGGTTCTATCTAGGTCCAACCCCAGAACTGGAGTTTATATACATGTGTAGATATGTTATAGTTCTATCTATAAAGTACACACACACACACACACACACACACACACACACACACACACACACACACAGCATCCTTTTCTGCTTTAGAGAAATTAGCTTTTGGTTGGGGATATGTTATCTCACTGGTTTTGTGAACCTCAATGCTATTTAAGAATCAACATATTTAAAATATCCTGATATTGGGATAGGGAGCTGACTCCATGGATGAAGCACTTGCTCTGCAAGACTGAGGACCACAATTCAGATCCCCAGAACCCACGAAGAAACTAGGCACATATGGCAGCCACCTGTAACCCAACACTTAAGAAGCAGAAACAGAGGATCCCTGGGGCAATCTGGCTAGCTTCACAGTCCTGAACTGGTAAGCTCTGGGCTTGTAAGATAGCCTGCCTCAATAAACAGTGCAGACAGCAATTAAGGAAGACATGTGGCGTCAGTCTCTGGCTTCTACATGCACACATGCACACAAGTATCTGCACCTGCACAGACATGTGCCCACATACATGTAAATACACTTACATGTAAGCACAGCACACACAACTAATAGTTGCTGGAGGAGGGTCATTTCATTAGGGCGTGGCTCCTGGGAGGCTGACCACTCTCCAGTGGAAGGCCACACATCCGAGAGTGGATGAACAGCATGACTGGACTTGCTGAGTTTAAGAGAGAAAAGAGGGCACAAAGCTGGATGAGTAAGGAAGCGAGTGGATCCGGGAAGAGCTGGGGAGAAGTAAATATACTTAAACATGCTGTATGCAATAGCATTTTTAAAAGCATAAAAAAGAGCAAACCTACACACCCTGATACAATGCTCGCTTGTGAAACTTGTGAAATAGAGAGAGAAAAATAAGAACTTCACACACACACACACACACACACACACACACACACACACACACACACACACAACCTCAAAGTTGGTTAAAACAGAAAACTTCCCTTGACCGTCTTTAGGGAGATGGGAGTTTCAGAAACAAGAAAGAGAGGAAGGGACTCTTTTCCAAGCACCTACTACATGTATTTGACCCACACATTCGCATTTATAATCCTAACTCCTTCACCCCACACCCCAGTCCTCCTCCACCCCACACCCCAGTCCTCCTCCACCCCACACCCCAGTCCTCCTCCACCCCACACCCCAGTCCTCCTCCACCCCACACCCCAGTCCTCCTCCATCCCGCACCCCAGCCCTCCTTCATCCTGCACCCCAGTTCCATTGCATAGCTGAGGAGCTTGAAGTTCTGATGGGTTGGAAACCTGGACCGTGATCACGTGGCTAGTGAGAGACAGACTTGGGGTTCCAGCTAGAGCTGTCAGACCCAAGGCCCCTGCTGACCTTACAACTCCAGTTGTGCCCCCACCATCTACATTTTTAAAGAATGGGCTGTTCTGTCCTTGAAGACCCATGATAGTTGAGTAATAGGAGCCATAATTTGGATGAGGCTGGAGACTCTGTTGTTTGGAATACCACTAGAGTTCATTTGCCCCAGTCCTAAAGTGTTTCATAAGTCTGGAACTGTCACACGAATCAGGAAGAAGAGCCCAGCTGGCTGCCATTGGCTGCCAGCCATGTACAGACAGCCCCCAGTTATTTGTCAATGTTCCTCAGGGTGCCTGCTTCATGTTAAGATCCTGGCAGAGTGCCTCACTCCACTGTATAATTGCCCTGGCCGCAGCAAGGCTAACTAAATCCTGTTGATGTGTCTACTGATTCCAGGGGCTCTGCAGGCCGAAAGGGCTCAGAAACAGGACCAGGCACACCCAAAAGTCTTCAGTCTAAAGGCTGGAGACCTCTCTGGTTTTCCTTGACAAGGGTAAACGTTTCATTGTCAAGTTTTCAACATACAGCACAGGCAGCATGGTCCCCTGCACAGGCTGTCAGGATTGGGGTGGCCATCAGTCCTTGCTAATTCAGTGTTTTCCCCTTTGTGCACTAAGGAGCCCTGAGATGGTAGAGGGATTTCTCCCAGAGCTTCTGTTGGTGGGTCTGCAGAAGGTGGACAGGTGAAGGTCTTGCTTTCACACCCCTGGACCATTTGGGCTGCCATGATGAAGTTTCATGAGTGAGGTAATTTATAAACAGCAACCAATTTCCCATAGCTCCAGAATCTGAGGAGTCCAGGATCAAAGCAGCATCTAATGAAGATAGCTCATGGCCCTTTCCTTCTGTATCCTCACATGATAGAAGGAGAAAGGGCCACTTTTAGAAGAACACTAATCGCCTCCATGAGGGCCCCATAATCTCTCAAAAAACCCATCATCAAAATCCCATCTGGGGCTGGTAGGATTTCAATACATGAATTTCTGAGAACTCCAAACCTCAGAACACAGAACACCTTCAGTTCAAATAGCTTAGCCTGGCTGCTGTGACTTCTACAGATGTACTCTGGAAGTGATTCCATGATTCCAGCTCAAAGAAATCTGATGAGCATGTCATTTCCCCGAGGCTCAGAAAGGTGCTGTGGCCAGGTTCCAGGGACAGCCAGGCACTGGAGCAGAAACAGATCCTAGGGACAGTCAGGTGTGGGAGCAGGAACAGGTCTTAGGGACAGCTAGGCATAGGAGCAGAACCAGTAAGCTGACGCTTCTGTGGAAGCTCCCTCTACTCCTTAAACTCCATCACCAAGGTCTTTCTTATCTTCCTTGTCCCTAGTCCTCACCCTTCTCAAACCCTCAGCTGGGAAATCAACTCATCCTGTTTCTCCAAAGCCATTCTGGGAAGCCAAGCTTTCAGTACGGGTTGTTCTGGACAATCTTTGGTCTGCCATGACCTCATTAACCTGCTTGGTGCAAATTACTTGAGCCCTTTTGGAAGCTGAGACAGAGGGAGAAAGTGTGTGTCCCAGATGCACTTGGTGGGAAGTCCCTTGACTGTTTTTGAGTCCAGTTCTTGCTGTATAGACCAGGCTGATCTCAAACTCTGAATCTCCTGACTCAACTTCCCAGATGTGGATTTACTAGCATGTGCCACCACGCCTGGCTTAACCTCCCATAGTATTGAGCAAGTGAAAATACTAGGGAAACATCTACAATTAAAACAAAAAGCCAAAACCAATACAAAATGACAACAAAATTTGCCTCTATCCAAAGCCCCATGTGAGCCAGTTTGTTGCTCCTCAGCTTGCCATCATCCGTTCTCACAGGGCACCCTCACACACAGGGAGACACAGGGTCAGCACAGAAACAAGGTAACCGGAAGCAACTGTCCTTGTCATATGGTCATAAACAAGTGGCAATGGCCCATATTTATGTAAATTTTTGGTATTTTGTTCATAGTACATTTTATGACTTTTAAAATCAAAATACTACATGGAACTATTTTGATTCCCTGCTATTCTTGGTATACCTTTAAATTTTATACCTGATTTATAGACCTGTCTTCCTCTGAAACATGAGAATCTATATAACCATCCAGTCTTTTATCTCTTATGTGTCCCCTAGCTGAAGGTTAATTGATCCTTAATGTCCAAGCATGTAATCAAGGTGTATATGCAATAGAGTATCTATAAACACACCCAGACAGCTCAAGAATCATCCAGATAGTTGAATACTTGGAGGTACCTTGTGGATGGTACATCAGCAAAGGGTGAGGAAGCTCTAGGTTCTTTCCTGAACCCTCAGGATCCACACCTCTTCACCCTCTACAGTTAGCAAGGGCTGGAGCCTGCCTCAGCGGGGAGAGTACTCGCCTACCATGTACAAGTCCTGGGTTCCACCCCCAGCACCAAACAAACTGGGCATGGCAGTACATAGCTGTAACCTCAGCACTCTGGAGGTGGAGGCAGGTTGGAAAATATTCAAGGTCATGCTCAACTACCTAAGGAATTCAAGGCCAGACTGAGATACCTAAAACCCATTCTCAAACAAAAACCAAAAGTAAACATGAGAAAGCCTAATTGTTAGGTTTTTTTTTTTCTACATTTCATTCTTATATCCCGAAGGAGCTCCAAATAAGAATTTCTTTTTCAAATTATAATCTCTTTTAGTAAGAGTTAAGCTTTTATGGGTATGGAATCAGAACAGGGCAAGACTCTGTTACCTTGAGAACTGAGTCAGCTATGGAAATTCCAGAAAGCTCTGTGAAGGGGTTTCCAATATGCCTACAAATGATTTGGTGTTCCAGTAACATTTGTGCCCTTAAAACCTCCTCAGTTTTTGTAATTCCTTGTCTAAACAAAATTTTGTGGTTTGCCTAGAGCTGATTTCTCAGGCACCTGTGCCTTCGGAATGATTGATTTTGAAATACATAGCACCAACTGGGAAATGGGACAGATAGACTGACAGTTGCCCCATCAAACAACTTGGGCTTCCTCCTACCACAGCATTCAGGCTCAGAAAAACCGGGCTGGAAGGGGGAGTGCAGAAATTCTCTGCCCTATTCCTTCTGTGTAGGAATATTCCTTCTGTGTATTCCTTCCTTCTCAGCAGTGTGCTTAGCAACACTGTTAGCCAGTGCGTTACCTGAATTATCTCATGGCACTGCTGACCACTGCTTGGACACTGCTGGGCACTGCTGTGTCTGGCACTTCCCTCCCTCAGCCTTATGGGATCTTCTCTGAGATTCAGGGCACTGCCCGCAGGAGGCAGCCCAACACACTAGTCCCTAACTCATTGCTGATGCTTCTGTCCCAGCAACCCTGCCTTTGTTGGTTTGTTTACATATCCCTAGTCTTGTCCATGTCTCTAAATCTGGGCTGTCCCTCATGAATTCTACTTTGTTTCCCCTTCTTGTTCTCATGAAGAGTGGCAGGGTTACGCCTTTAGGGAGACTTTTGGGATGTTCTCATTTGCTCTTGACTGTTCTTTTCCTTTTTTAAGAATTCAGTGTGCCTGTCCGCGTGCAACCATGCGCGCTTGTGTGCATGCTTGTGTGAGTGTTTGTGTGTGTGTGTCTGCCACACTTAGGGGACTGCCACAGGTGTAAAAGTACTCTGAGAAGTCAGGAAAAGACACGGAATTAGCTGGAGCTGGAACCAGAGGTAGCTGGGAGGTGCCCGGATGGGTACTGAGAACTGAATGAAGACGGCACTCTGCAAGAGCAGCAAGTGTCTGTAGCTGTGAAGCCAGCTCTCCGGACCCAGTAATTGTTTGTTTGTTTTTAAATTTATCCCAGCCCTCAGGAGACTAAAAGGGGGGAATTGTCACAAGTTCAAGGCCAGAATGATGACTACATAGTGAATTCCAGGCCAGCTGGGCATCAGAATGGCACCCCATCTCTAAAACACAAACGAACAAAACAAAATCATTTTTGTCCACAGCATTTTTTTAAAAGTACCCATCTCTATGAGAGTAGGAATCTAGGAGCTACTTGATAGATGAGGATTAAAATTCTCAAAAATACTATTGGTCAAGCGTCTCCCCTAACAGAAAAATAGGTGGGCAAAGTTGAAGGCATATTGACAACTTAGCCACGTTTCTAGCATAGTCAATATTTTAGCATTCTTTCTAAGTTCTAGGCACTGCGACACCTACCACGAACACAAAGATTAAGCCTGTCAGTCCAGACATGCCTTTCACTGGGCCCAAAGGGACAATGAAATCTTCCCTTTCTTCCAACCTTCCCCCTGTCACCTTTAGCCTGGAAGAGAAAGCAGGAAACTCATCTGCACCATCAATGAGAATGGGTAGAGCCATAGTGAGCATTGAGGTTACAGATGTAAGTCACATGCCTGGAATTTCACGAGGGAGCTGGGGTCTGAACTCATGTCCCCATGCCTGCTCAGCAAGCTCTTTACTACTTGAGCCATTTTCCCAGACCCTACTTTGCACTTTTCAAGCCTGTCTCCTGTTAGGAATGCCTATTAGTCTTGTCTCCCAAAGCCCTCTTGCCTTCAGTGCAGCAGTGGTATCTGCTAACGACAAAATCCCAAAATAACACCAAGAGAGCCTTGCATCTAAGCCTCGCATCCAAACTGTGGCTTGTGTTTTGCAGTTTCCTTTGATAGTCATTATTTCATTTGATCTGCCCAACACTCTAGGGTCTCCCTCTGTTCTCTTTCCTGCTACTCCAAATGAAATACTCATTAAATTTGTTATGTTGTTTTTATGTTAACCAGAACATTGTGTCTATTTTAGGAAGAGAAGTACAAAAGAATCACAAGGTCCCTAATAGATTTTTCAGCCCCACAGTGTCCCAGAGTAATTCCTATTTTCCTTGGATTCTAATATGTTTAAAACATAACAATGGGGCTAAGGAGATGGTTCAGAGGCTCGGAGCTCTAGCTGTTTGTTCTTCCAGAAGACCTGAGTTTGGTCCCAGCTCCCACATCACCTGTGACTCTAGTTTCAGGGAATTGCAAACCATTTACTGGTCTTTGCAGGCCTCTGCACTCCAATGTACATATCCACATAGACACATCCATAAACATAATTTAAAAATGAAAATAAAAAACATACTCAACACTTTATAAAGTTATTCATAAAGTCAGGATTTATTAAGTTTCAATGTGACATCCCACTTAGCCAACACTGTGTGAACAAAAGTATCATGTTCAGCGAAGTTATGACCCTGCCACTCACTGGGACAGAGATGCTTCCTAGCTTCCTCTCCATCACATTCCAGTGAGCTGTGGCTGCCGGGAAGCTGACCCACGGGGCAGTCACTTAATGCCATGAGTGGCAGTATCATTCGCTGTCAAATCAGAAGTCCCTAGTTGTGTCTGGCCCCTTCTGAAAGATGGCTGCCATGGTGCTTGATTTACAGATGAAAACTGCAAAGGCTGTTTGGACCAGTTCACAAATTTATTCAAGGCCTGACGGTCCATAAACATCAGATGTGGGATTTGAACTTGCATTTTAGGATCTGTGTTCTTTCCATTGATTCCATAGAAATCTTTATGCTCTGTCCCCAAAGGACAAAATAAGGTGTGAGCACAAAAATGACTGCGACACTTCCTCTGTGTAGTCATTTGATTCAACTTAGTCAGGAAGCAAAAGGCTTGGGTTTCTGTTCTACCTAATTGATGGGGTTTGGTTTATTTTGTTTTTTATTTTATTTTTATTTAAATTCTTTAATTACTACTCATATTTACATATCCATCCCCCCATTCACTGATCCTCCAATCCTCCCATGTTCCCCACCAACCCCCTCCAACCCATCCCCCAACTCCTCCCCAGGGATAGTGAGGTCCTCCACCAGGGACCTTCAAAGTCTATCATATCATTTGGGGGAGGGCCTAGGCCCTCCTTGCTGTATCTGGTTTGCAATAGTATCCCTCCATAGGGAATGGGCTCCCAAAGTCCATTTGTGCTCTAGGGATAAAGACTGGCTCCACTGTTAGAGGTCCCATAGACTGTCTTGGCCTCCTACCTGTCACCCTCATTCAGAGGGCTTGGTTGGGTCCAATGCTGTTTCCCCAGCTTTATGACTAGGGTCTCCATGCTCTCACTAAGTCAGGTCAACTGTTTCTGCGGGTTTCTGCAGCACTGTCTTGGCTCCTTTGCTCATCCCTCCTCCCTCTCCACAACTGGATTCCAGTAGTGTGGTTCAGTGCTTAGCTGTGGGTGCCTGTCTCTGTTTGGAACAGCTACTGGATGAAGGCTCTAAGAATGGTAACCAAGGTAGACACCAATCTCATTATAGGGGAAGGGCATCAATGGCATTTTTGCCACCACTGCTTGGATTCTTAGTTGGGGTCATCCCTGTGAATCCCCTAACATTTCCCCTGCGCCAGACCTCTCTCCAAACCTGTACTGTCTCCCTCTATCAAGGCATCTCCTTTCCTGCCCTCCTCTATTCCTCCCCTGTCTCAGGCCTCTTTTTCTTCTCCCTCTCCCCTTCTTCCCCTCCCACTTCCTTCCTCCCCACCCCTGCCCCATGCTCCCACTTTGTTCAAGGGTTCTTGTCCCCCTCCCCTTCTTCAAGGGACTACGTAATCTTTTCTTGGGGTCCTCTTTGTTTCCTAGCTCCTCTGGCAGTGTGGATTGTGTAAATGTACCACATTTTCTCTATCCATTCTTCAGTTGAGGGGCATCTAGGTTCTGGCTATTACAAATAATGCTGCTATGAACATAGTTGAACGTATGTCCTTGTTGTATGAATGTGAATTCTTTGGGTATATGCCCAAGACAGGAATTGTTGGATCTTGAGGTAGACTGATTCCCATTTTCCTGAGAAACCGCCATACTGATTTCCAAAGTGGTTGTAATCCAACATCCCTTCATGATAAAGGTCTTGGAGCGATCAGGACTAACAGGAACATACCTAAACATGATAAAAGCAAAGTTCTAGCTAGAGCAATAAGACAACGAAAGGAGATCAAGAGGATACAATTTGGAAAGGAAGAATTCAAACTTTCACTATTTGCAGATGATATGATAGTTTACATAAGTGACCAGAAAAACTCTACCAGGGAACTACTACAGCCAATAAATACCTTCAGCAAAGTGGCAAGATACAAGATTAATTCAAAAAAATCAGTAGCCTTGCTAAATACAGATGATAAATGCACTGAGAAAGAAGTCAGAGAAACACCACCCTTTAGAATAGCAACTAACAACATAAAATATCTTGGGGTAACACTAACCAAAAAAAAAACGAGAAAGACCTGTATAGTGAGAACTTTGAGTCTTTAAAGAAATTAAAGAATATACCGGAAAATGGAAAGATCTCCCATGCTCTTGGATAGATAGGATCAACATAGTAAAAATGACAATCTTGCCAAAAACAATCTACAGATTCAATGCAATTCCCATCAAAATCCCAACACAATTCTTCACAGACCTTGAAAGAACAGTATTCAACTTCATATGGAAAAACAAAAAACCTAGGATAGCCAAAACAACCCTGTACAATAAAGGAACTTAAAGAGGCATCACCATCCCTGACTTCAAGCTCTATTATAGAGCCATAGTCCTGAAAACAGCTTGGTATTGGCACAAAAATAGACAGGTTGACCATTGGAATCAAATTGATTGATGGAGTTTGCAAGCAGCTTAGTAGGTGGCTCCATTTGGTCTACTCTCTGGTACCAAAGCAGAGACAGACCTGGAAGGCCAGTTCTTAAGCTGGATAGTAAACCCACCTATGGGCACCAAGCATACATGGGCTCCCCACGGTCCTCAGGAGGAACACAATCACAAGTTATTTGCAGATTAACCTGTGTTCCTTAGTCACACCAGGACCCTTCTCCCAAGCTGCCTCAAGACCATTATCTGGACCAATCTGTTGGCTTGTAAGGATCGACTTCCTGAGGATATATTTGGATTGTTCTGGGCTAGAGAAGCAAATGATTCTAAGGGTGTGGTTGCTACTGCTTCCCAAACTGAAGGCCCTGGACACATGCTGGGTTTACTGGCTCCTGGGCAACTACTTTCAATTCTCAGGAGCAACAAATACAGGCAGCAGCAGAGATCTTTGCTGCCATCCCAGGACTCTCTCCCTTTGCTGATTCAGGTGTCCTGCTTAGAGCTTTAGACATTAGATCTTTGCTGGCAGAAACCCAGATGAATCCTAAGCAGTCTTGGTAGTCATGTGTAACTGTTTCTGAGATATTGCTTCTGTGACCATGTTGCTAACAGAGGTAGAACAGACATGGGTGGGAGGGTTGCACCATACTGAGACACACACACAGTACACTCCCACACCCATTAACTGAGAGGCCAAACAGCCACACATGAGGATGAAAGAGCAGTTGCTAACCTCAGCATTAACTTATGCTGGAGCAAAACATTTAGCTTGGCAGTGACAGCAAAACCCAAGCCGAATAAGGAAGTATCAGAGGTCTCGAGCTCTCATCTGAGCTCTTTCATCATCCTACTGTGCAGCTGGTAGCCTCATTTTCCTGCGTTCTGAGCTTCTGGCTCCTTGTCTCCTTTGCTCTACTGAGAATTGAACCTAGAGTCTTATGCATGCTAGCCAAGTGCTCCACCACTGAGACTTAGCCCTAGTTCTGTGCTTACTTTTGATTTTTGAGACAGTGTCTTGCTAAGTGCCATGGGCTGGGTTTGAACTAACACTACAGCACAGGCTGGAATTGAACTCATGACTCTCCTGCCTCAACCTCCTGAATAACATAATTTTTTGGTGTAGAATACAGGGAGTCAGGACGGCACAATGAAGCGTGTATTAAATCTGGACTCAAAAGACTTGGGAAGTGATTTAACATCCTACTACAGCTTTCTTGCTGCACAAGTACCTTTTACAATCATTATCGAGTAAACACAATGTCATTTATTTTCTAGGCTTAGAGGGTTGTAAAAAAACAGCAAAGTACCCAAAATGCATGTTCTAATAGACTTTACTATTTATTCATTTGGTTATTTTTGATTTGTTTCTTTGAGACAGAATTTCATGTTGTAACCTAGGTTGGCCTGGAACTCACCGTGTAGCCAGTGTTGGCCTCAAACTTGACAAAACTCCGTTCCCTCAGCCTCCCAGGTCCAGGATTATGGGTATGAACCCACAAGCCAAAGGGAACTTCCTGTTCAGGTGGGCAAACCATCAATAATCAAACAGGGCAGCACATGGAAATAGACACAACACCAAGGAGTAGATGATCCTTGAAGAGCTGTTATGTAAAAGGGGAGAAGAGGGCGAGTGTGCCTTGATGCTTTAGCAGAGAGGCAGAGACACGGAGTGTCAACTCCAGAGAGCTATTTCAAGACAGTTCAGAGGTAATAGACAACATTTTAACCTATTACCCACTGAAGAAATAGAACGTCGTATTGTTGTTCAGATGCTTGTTTCCAAATAACAAGAAAGAAAGGCTGGAAAAGGAAGAGGAGGAGAGGGAGGGAGGAAATGAAAAGGAAAGAGTAAAGGTAAAGAAACACTTTCTTCCTGCAAGATAATATTGGAGACCCTGGGCCATGCCCACAGCTGCTTGCTAAAGCTCTGCCATTCCGGCTTTTTTTTTTTCTTTCTGCTTTTGTTCAGTGCTGCACCCCCCCCGTTTTTCTGCTTATGATTCATTTCTGCAAGGGGATTTTTGGCTTTGCTGGCCAAATTGTAATGAACGTAAACACTCCAGGGGAGCAGTAATATCTGGGTCACCTTTGTTCCACAGCTTTTGGGGTGCAGCACAGGGATAGGGGCTCAGGGTACAAGAAGTGTATTTGTTTTGGACAGACTGGTCCACCAAGTGGTAGGACCTTCCTGTCCAGGAAGCAAGCCGTGAAGCCGTCAGGCAGGCGCAATCCCTCTGCCCAGGGCATGACAAAGAGCGCCACTGTGCAGCCACATCCTGCCCTAGCAAACACCTGCCTGCAGCAACGCTCTGACCAAGCTCTGGCCCAACTCTTTTAAAAGAAAGCCAGCGTCTGAAAGTTCAGCATCTCTCCTGAAGGACAAAAGTGTTTTTTGCAATTGCAAATCGCTGGACTTGTTTCTGAGGGATTTCTATCGGAGTACAGCTTTACTGCAGGCTGTAAAATATGTGACCTAACAGGTATAGGTCACTGCCTGCTGGGGTAAATGGCACCATGGGGAATTAGACAATAAGAAATTAATATTGAATATTTCTGGCATGAGAGTCAAGAGCTCTTTCCAGTAAAATTTTAACGTTCTGTTGTTCTTTATAGTTTGTTCCTAAAACCTCTTTGCCCCCTATTTTATATTTGCTCTTGTGTGGATTTGCACACACACATGGATGTTTACCTGTGTATTTTACCTGTGTATATTACCTGAGGACAGCTTTAAAGTGTCAGTTCTCTTTGAGGTGGGGGTCTCTTGTTCTGGAGACTGAATTGAAGTCATCAAGCTCACATGACAAGCACTTCTACTCAGCAAACCATCTGGGAGCCTCCCACCCCAAACCTCTTATGGAATGTTCATTGACTCCCATCACACCCAGTCTGAAAGATGATCTCTGATGATCCTCATTCGAGTTGTGGTGTCCACACCTCACATGGTATCCTCGTGATGAATCAGGACTGACATGTGTGTGGCCATGGGACCCAGTACAGAGTCTGGTATCTGAGCTCAGGTCAGAAAAGTATTGTAGCTTCTGACTGGGTTCCTTAGGTTGCTTGCCCTCAAGGGAGCAGGCTGCCAGGCCACAGGGACACGAAGAGTGTCACTGTGACATCTGTCCTAGCACAGGCAAGTAATGGAGCAAGCCAGGAGGCCATTCCTCAGCCAAGCTGTCCAATGACCAGCACATGACAACCTGATGGGACTCTGAGCTCCCACTCAGAGAAGTCCCCAAATTTCTGGCCCAGAGTCATTGTGAGAGATGATGGTGACTCAGTGTACTAAATCTGGTACACTAGATTGTGATCCCACAAGAGAGAGGTAATTACAAAACCTCTTCTGAGGTGCCAGGATCTAGTAGGAGTCTCCTGAACCCAAGAATTTTGAATCTCTTGAGACCAAGTTTATACAATGAATGTTAGATCACATTGCCCAAGGCCATGGCAAGAATTTTTGGAGAATATTTCATATAATTAGCATTGGCTTGTTGAGGTCCAGTTTTGCCTTTATGAAATTCAAGAGCATTCTAAGGAAAAAGTCTTAAAACCTTGCCTTTAGCGCGGCCTCATAATGCCCCAACCTGATGTTGTCCTTACAGTCTGTATGTAGCTGGTGTCATGGATTTAAATACAAGCCATTGGTGGATGGCTGCCTAAGAGTGCTGCCATCTGCACAGTGCCCAGGACCCTAGAGGATTTGTGCCTCCAAAGGAAGCCAGCAAACATACACCCATGCTGCCAGCTAGAAGCTGAACCAACAGGCTTGGCTGGCAATAGTATGGCTTGAGAGAATCCAGTTGTCTGCCCGCTGCTGTCTGCCTTGGTATCCAGGTCAAGATCTAAGCTGCAGGAAGAGGGCAAAGGGCTAGTCCTTGAAATTGTGAATACAACATGGTCCCTGGGATGCAGGAACAACATCCAGTTCCAGCTCTCCAAACAGGTGGTAGAGAGATGCCAAGACTCAGCAAAGACCTCTTAGACGCATGGTGCATCTGAACTTCCCAATTCTTTTTTAGGGGAAATTAAAAGGGGATGTGGACCTTGGCATCCCTGTGGAGCTTCAGCAGTAGCCACAGGCAAGAGCTTTCTCAGGCTTCCACTGTCACTGCTGTGCAACCAGTCACCTCATCTCCTCCCTGCCGGCTCTTCCCAAAGAGGCCTTTTCCATGACAGACCAAGTGACACACTGATAATTCACTGGTAAGTTCTCCCAAGGGAACAGAACTCCTCTTCTGAAGGAAATCAGTGAGGCAAATTTGACTCTTGTATGGAGTGGTGGGTTAACAATTGCTAGGCCACTTGCTTACCAAGCTCATCAGCCTTTAGCTCACAGCCATTTAGCCAGCATGGCATACGGCTTCTTCCTCTTTGTCTTCCTCTCTCCTCCTCCCCCTCTTCCTCCTCCTCCTCCTTTGAGACAGGGTTTCACTATGTAGCCCTGGCTGGTCTGGGACTTGATATGTAGATCCAGCTAGCATCAACTCAGAGAGATCCTCCTGCCTATACCTCCCAAGTGTTTGGGATTAAAGGCATATACCATCATGGCCCACTCTGTCTTCATGACAAGTTTTAAATCCTTCATTTTGAGGCAGGATCTCAGTTTGAAGCCTAGACCGTCCTAGGATCCACTGTGCAGCTCAGGCCTGCCTCTAATTCCCAGCGATCTTTCAACCTCAGCCTTCCAAGTGGTAGCTGTTTCAGCCACACCACCACACCCAGTTTAGTCCTGAGTCTCCTTTATGTACCTCATACCTTTGTACATAAAGTCCAGAAAGTAGTCTGCTTCTCCAGATAGAAACCTCTTTCCAAGGGATAGTGGTCCTGTGACACTTCATGTTCAGGTAACACTAGGAAAGTATTTCCCTCTAGCCCCCTCAGATTTTGTCATAAGAAAGCAAAGGCAGAAAATTCTTCCTCCTTTTTTCTTTCTGACTTCAACCCCCAGAGGGCGCTGGTCTGCAAAAAACCCCACCAGACTATCCAGCAGTAAGCATGCCAGCTGTTCACCCTGCAGGGAGGGAGAACCCTTGGCATTCTCCGTGAATAATTTATACTGGTGAAATCTAACCACAGGCTTTAATAGCACTCATAAATGTGGTATCTTCTCCCCCGGTGGTAGAAAGAAGCCCCTAGCCATAGTTTATGCTGCTTGTCATTTCTTCTTTCCTCCCAGCCACTGTCTCCAGGCACTGCGAGCCAGACTTTTGCAGGCTGTGAGGCTTTGGGACTACACGATAGCAAAGGACACCAGTCTTAGAGTTCCGGAGATCTTGCCTCCTATCCAGACCTTGGGTACATGTCACAACCATGCCTCAGTCTTACCTATGCCTGGAAATGATTGTTAACCTTATCTAGCCATGGAACAAATGCATTCGGACACACAACATTCTACACTTCCCTTTGCATAACAGGAATGCTTTATAAAGTTAGCTATGGTCCACAGTCCTTCTCATCACCTTCTCATGACATACGTGTTGACACCAACTGTTGGGTGCTCTCCTGCACCAGTGTCATCATTTATTTGAATAAAATAACTTCTTCACTAAAAACCTAACCTTTTGTTTTTTATTTGTCTGGCATCCTGCCAAACAAAAAGGAGGAATTAAGGTTATATGAGATCCAGAAGCAAGATAATCAAGAAGGCAGATCTAGGAGTGGAGGGGTGGGGTGTCAGGAGAGCCCCAGGGACAGGTAAGGTTGGAAATTGCTTAGCAGGAAGCCCTACTGTAGTGTGAGGAGCCATCCTTCCCCCATGCCCATGCCCACTTGAGTACCTGTTGGCTTCAAATGCCATAATTTGTTTTAAATGGAGAAAGCTCAAACACAAACTTAGAGAAAAAGTTCTTTTATATAGCCTGCGATGCTTCCAACAGTCACTGAGCTAGGAGCATGGAAAGGGGACAGCTCTAACCCCAAGAGCACTGCATGCTCGTCCTCAGTGAGCTTTCTGTCTAGCAAGGGAAACAAACAATAAACAAGCAGTTGCAACACAGTGAAATCAACACCATGTGTGTTGAGACAAGTGTCACATGCTTAGGACTCAAGTCAAAGGAGACGGGGATCTGGGCTTTGTTGCAACAGCCTGCATCCTTCGTCACTCATCATCTTTAGCTGCCAAGCTGACTTCTCTGGGCCAAACCATCTTTGAGCTCCTGGGCCCCATCTTATCATGGACTTCAGAATGTCATCAGGAAGAACAAGGAATTATGCTTTATGATACCATGAGAGTAACCCTAACCAGATCCTAAGCCCAAGCTGCTTCCTGGATATGAATAGAAAACGTTTAAATTTAATAAACACCAACATCCTTGATGAATGAAAGCAAAAATGTCGCACAAGGAAATAAACCTACCTTCCACACACATTGACTAACCCAAAGTGACTGGAATGGATGTTTGTCTGGGAAAATGTTCACGGCTGATAACATGGGCTATCCTAGAAGATACCTGGCTTCCAGCCATGACCTGTTGCTTATTTTATATTGCTGTGTGACTCAAGTGAGTTGCATAGTCTGTAAATTAATTTCCTTTGCTGTAAAACAATAATACCTACTTTGAGGTGCTCTATATTTCAGAGTGCTGAGAGTTGGAAAAGGGTTTGCCAGGCAGGCATGCAGAGCCAAGGTCAGATCCTTAGCACCCATGTAAAAACCAGGTACAGTGACTTGCACCTATAGTCTCAGTGTTGGGGAGACAGAGGCAAGAGGATCCCCAATGCCTGCTTAGCAGCTAATCTGGCTGAAATCAGTGAGCTTCAAGTTCAATGAATGACCCCGTCTGAAAAAACAAACTGAAGGGCTGACAATATGGATCAGAGGGCAGAGTTGCTTGCCAACTTCTGGCTCAGTTGTCCCAGGACAAGCGTCTAGGAACCGGCTCTGGGCAGGCCACATCAGAACCACGAAGGGAACAGTTGAGAAATACAGAGGCAGCTGGCTGGAATGGGACTCAGGAGGCTTAGACACCTGTAGCTAACAGCGCCTCCTGCTGATACTCAGCAGTGCATTCTGGGAAGTGCTCCCTGCTGAGGCCCTCCTCCCTCAGCTTGGTTTTTGGTTCTTGCTTCCATTTTCACTGGCCTTGGTTTCATTTTGAAACTAAAACAAAAAAAAAAAAAAAGAAAGAAATCAATTCAGCCTACACAAACACTGTGTATGTTCTCAGAAAGGCAACCTCCACAGGTTATTTCTTCAGCTCTAAAATATTGCCTGGTGTGCTGTTGGCACTCCGTAGGCATTTCTGAAGAGAATACTGAATGGATCTTAAGAGTGGTTATGGTAGTGTGCAGGGCTTAGATGGGATCAGGTGTGTGACCTCCAGGAGGAATGGCTAAGCTCAATATTTGATCAGATGCAAGCAGAAGACACTGATTAATGAGGACTGTGAACTCACCAAAGGTGAGCTCTTGCACAATTTGGCCTAGAGATTCTGAATGTATCTGCTCTGGGTCCTTCAAAGCCTGCTGCAAAGGGCACAAAAGGGACAGTCTGTGCTAAAAGTCAGGATGCTGTTGTAAATGTCAGTCTGACAATTGTCAGGAAATTTTTGGTTCTTTTAATTTTTATTTTTATTTCTTTAAGCATGTGTGCGCATGCATGTGTGAGCGAGCACACGTGTGTGTGTGTGTGTGTGTGTGTGTGTGTGTGTGTGTGTGTGTGTGTGTGTGTGTGTGTGTGTGTGCGTGCTCCCCTAGAGCTAGAGTTACAGGAGATTGTGAGCCACCTAATGTAGCTGCTAGGAAGCAAACTCAGGTTGTCTGCAAGAGCAGTACATGCTCTTGACCACTGAGCCAACTCTCCAGCCCCTAGAAGGCAACTTAAAACAGAACAAAACAAAATAAAACAGAAGTTTGAGTTTTCACTTGTCTCTGGTAACTAGCAGGTACACAGCTTGAGTACATATTACACTATTTTTAGCTCAAGGCTTCTTGCACATTTTCAAGTTAAGTGGAATTTCTGTGGAAATTAAAATAAAAGTCCATGGTCAGGCCACCCCTCCCTAGTCCTCAGGTATCCCTAATTGCCTGAGGAGGCTTTTTCTTCTCTGTATTTCCCTTGTCTGTAAAAGGACCCTGTTAACGAAAGAAGCCCTTGGCTCACCTTTTCTTGACAATATAATCAGTAAAATGTCTGACTGACCTCTTCTCAAGCCAAGACTAAATTGACTTGGATTCATCTATCTGGAAAGCATTCTAGAGACAGAAACACAGTTGTCCAGCTGTTTCAACAAATTGTTCAGGCAAACCTTTGTCAATGATGAATTTTCTGTATGACTTATGGCTGTCATTATAAAAATCAATGATTGACTTGTGGTGTTTTAAACCTATTGATTGCCTAAAGGCCAATGAGGTAGTTAGTATGGCTTTCTCCTCCTGGGACTGCCCCAGCCTGGTTCTTCGGTCTGCACAGCAAGATTACTCCCTATGAAGATGGAAAATGAAGAGTTCTCTGGATAGGTGAAGAGTCATTTTGTCTAGGAAAAATGTATATACATACCTTTTGTTTTGAAAACATATGTTTATGGGGTATGTATGTGAGAGAGAGAGACAGAGATCAGTGTGTGTGTGTGTGTGTGTGTGTGTGTGTGTGTGTGTGTGTGTGTGTGTAGGTAAGTAGGTACACAGAGGCCAGAGAGAATGTCAGAGTTTCCTGTCTGTCACCTTCCATCTATTTTGTGGCAGGTTCTCTCACTGACCCTAGGGCTTGTGTCATCTTGTTAAGGTTCAGAGCTAGCAAGCCCCAGTGACCCTCCTTTCTCTGTTCCACAGGGGACTGGGGTTACAGGAGTATGTGAGACACCTAGCTTGCTTTGTGGGTGCTGGGAAAGTAACTCTGGTCCTAATTGTGTAGCAAGCATTCTTAACTGCTGACCCCCCTGCATAGCTCTTAGTTGGGGTGGGGGCTGCTTGTTTTGAAACAAGACTCTTTCTATGTAACTCAAAATGGCCTCAAATTCCCAACCTCCCACATTTGCCCCTCAAGTACTGGGGTCACAAGCATGTGCCTGTGAGCTCCAGGTATAAAATATTGAGGTGGAGGAGCTTGTGTGAAAGGGCTCTTCTCAACTGTAGAAATGGCACGGAATAAGAAAATTCTAGGAGTCAGCAATAAACTAATAGTCTGTCAGATGTCTGGAAAATGTTTTCAAAGATTTGAAGAAAACATTAAGAAGTATGTGCTAGTCAACTCAGAAAATAAATCTGAGGACTGATTGGAACTCTACAGCTCCCAACAAAGGGCACCTGGAGTAGAAGTGAAGAAAGATTTGCAAAGGTGGCTTGCAGTGCCCTTCCGAGGGAATCACAAAATCGCCCGATCTTGCAATCTCTAAAATTAGCCTGACTGACTAAATGTATTTGCACTCCTGCTCCAGGAAAGGGAGATGACCATGATGCTTCTCGAGTTTCCTACTCGTTTCAGGGTCCAGAGACACTGTCTCTCCTGTCTCTCCTAATGCCTAACTCTGCTTCTTTTTTAAATTTTTTATTTTAATTAGAAAGAAGATTATTTTACATGTTAATCCCAAATCCCACTCCCTCCCCTCCTCCCCTGCTCCCCGCCCCCAGCTAATACCTTACCTATCCCATACCATATCTGCTCCCCAGGGAGGGTGAGGCCTTCTGTAGGGGGGTCTTTAAAGTCTGTCATATTCTTTGGGATAGGGCCTAGTCCAGCCCCCTTGTGTCTAGGCTCAGGGAGTATCCCTCCATGTGGGATAGGCTCCCAGAGTCCATTCCTATGCCAGGGATAAGTACTGATCCACTATAAAGGGCCCCATAGATTTCCGAGGCCTCTTCACTGACACTCACATTCAGGGGCTCTGGATCAGTCCCATGCTGGTTTCCCAGCTATCAGTCTGGGAACCAAGAGCTCTCCCTTGTTCAGGTCATCTGTTTCTGTGGGTTTCACCAGCCTGGTCTGGAACCCTTTGCTCACCAGTCCTCCTTCTCTGCAACTGGATTTCAGTTCGGTTCAAGATTTAGCTATGCAAGTCTGCTTCTACTTCCACCAGCTGCTGGATGAAGGCTATAGGATGGCGAATAAGTTAGTCATGAATCTCATTATCAGGGGAGGTTATTTAAGGTAGCCTCTCCTCTGTTGCTTAGATTGTTCATTGGTGTCATCTTCGTAGCTCTCCAGACATTTCCCTAGTGCCTGATTTCTCTTTAAACCTGTAATGCCTCCTTCTATTATAATATCTCTTACCTTTCTCTTTTCTGTTCTTCCCCTAAATCAACCTCCCTGCCCCATCATGTTCTCCTCACCCCTCCTCTTATCTTCTTAAGCAGCCAAGTATGTAGTGCCCACTGGCTCACCGTTAGGTGTGGTCTCTTGCAAAGCTTTGTTCATTTTGGAGTGTTGTGGAGCAATGAAATTGCCTACCCTCTAAAAGAAAAGCAGAGATATGAGAAGAGACTTCAGTGTTTTTGAAAAGCTTTGTGAGTCGGGGCCTCTGGGAGCAAGTGTACCCCAAAACACTCTGGCTGGTTTCCTGGGGTATGGGCCCCTCCTCTCTCTCTCTCTCTCTCTCTCTCTCTCTCTCTCTCTCTCTCTCTCTCTGTCTGTCTCTAGGTTTTTCAAGACAGGGTTTCTCGGTGTAACTTTTGGAGCCTGTCCTGGAACTTACTCTATAGACCAGGCTGGTCTTGAACTCATAGACATCTGCCTGCCTCTGCCTCCAGAGTTCTGGAATTAAAGGCATGTGACACCACTGCCCAGCTGATCCGGTCTCTTAGCGGCACCTGAGACTCTCCTTTGCCATATTCAGCAAAGAAGTATGAGACACAAGGAGGACAACAAGCTGAAAAGTAAGGTTTAGAATACCCAGACTCTTCTGCAAGATCGCAAGTGCATGGATCTGCACGGAAGCATCCCAGGTGGAGCTTGGAGCCCCGAGGTTCCAATTTACACTCAAAGGAGAACTCTAAGACAATCTTTTTCATAGTGTCTTTTGCTATGGAGGTCTGTCCCACCTTTGTTGAATGGATTTTTGGATCCCTGCTGTTACCCCAATATGTCAGCTTTGCATTATCTGAGTGTGCTTGAAGTCCAGTCTTGGGACCACAGGGTGTGGATGTGGGAATGAGGTATCAGAAGCTCAGTAGCCAGGTGAAGCAGGAATGTATGCTACACAGAGACAGTAGGCTCCCACTGCAGAGCCCCAGTGTCAGCCCAAGGGGATCTTCAGCCCTGAAGGTTGTTCTCAGGTGGTAGGGGCTGAGGTTGCAGCAGAGATAGTTATTACTCTCTGTCTGGGATACCCAGGACTCTGCAGACCTAAGGTGGTAGGGGCTAGGCTAATATTCTTTCGTGTGTGTGTGTGTGTGTGTGTGTGTGTGTGTGTAATCTTTTTGTATACTGTATGAAGATGTATCTGTTTAACCTCACCTGCCTAAGGCACCTTCTGATTGGTTTAATAAAGAGCTGAATGACCAATAGACAAATAGACAGAAGAGAATAGGCCCGACTTCCAGGAAGAGATAGGAACTCTGAGAAAGAATTTGAGGTTCAGGAGATTTGTTAGCCAGATACAGAGGACGTTGGACATACAATGCTGAGGAGAGGTAATGAGCTATGTAGCAGAATGTAGATTAATTTCAGTTTTAAGAGCTAGTTGGGAACAAACCTAAGCTAAGGCTAAGCTTTCATAATTAATAAAAAGTCTCCATGTCTTTATTCGGGAGCTAGCTGTCCAAAGAAAGATCTGGTGTGTGTGTGTGTGTGTGTGTGTGTGTGTGTGTGTGTGTGTGTGTGTGTACATACACATGTGTGCCTCTAAAGCAAAGGGCAACCTCAAGTGTCCTCCCAGGCAAGTTGAGCTTGCTCCCTGGCCCACCTTAAGACATTCTGAGTACATTGTTTGATCTCTCACTGCTGTGCTTCTCTCTATAAAAGGTGGAACTATTTTGCTCTGAGTCTATGTTTCTAGCAGTGAAACATGGAGTGCATACTCCTTGGTTACATTAGCATTGGTCAAACAAGGTAATTGCTACTGAAGAAACAACTGTTTTTATTTTCTCAGGACTAACAGGAGAGCTGGTTGGCCCTGTGAGGTCCTTTCTGAATTTAGTCATCGTCCCACTTGCTTCCACAGGAGGGGTCATCAAACAAATGACTCAAAATGCTCTTGTTCAAAGAGCATAAGCTGGGTGTGGTGGTGCATACCTGTGGAGGCAGGAAGATTAGGAGTTCAAGGCCAGCCTCTGTAACATGAGCCTCTTTCTCAAAACAGCAATAACAATAAAACTGCCAAGGAAAAAGACAGCTGGCTACCTGCACAGATTGGCAAACAGGACCCACTGACGTGGGGGAAGTTTGCCTTTGATGCCACAGTGGCTGAGAATGGGCAAACATCCTTAGAGAAGCTGTTCACTTTCATTGCTGTGAAGCCAAGCTTGTGGAAACTGCTTGCATTTAGCAATTTCTATGGATTATTGTTCCCTGTGCAAACATCAGGTGGCAAAAGACAGCAGGAAGGAACCCTGGCTGCAGGGCTATGGAGGGGAGAGAGAATAAAAGGGGCCAACTCAGTCTTCTATTGCAGCCAATACACCAGCTTAAGACTAGTGCATGCTAGCTTTGGTGGCATGAACATTAAATGTTCCTAGTGCGAAGTTTAGTTAGGACTCAAAACACAAGAGAATTGGGTGCTTTGGGGAAAGTCATATTGGTCTAACTTATTCTGAACATGAAGAAACAGGTGTAGGGAGTGAGGGAGACTGCATAGTACTTAAGCAGTTGCTCCTGCAAGTTTAATCCCCCAAACCCATCTTTAAAGAATAGATAACAAAGCCAGGCATGTGGTGGTGCACACGTGTGCTCACAAGCAAGAGAGGGAGAAACAGGAGATTCTCTGGGGCTTTATTGAGAGCCAGGCTAGTAAAATCAGCAAGCCACTGACCAATGAGAGCATCTGTGACACGGACTACCCCAGTCAGGTATGGGAGTCCCTGGGATGAGGACCCTTGAAGACTTGATGGGTAAGGATTCGGCAGGGACAAACAGAAACGAACACAGAGGCAGTTTGAATCTAAATGTATTTTGCAGTTCTCAAGCAAGGCTTTTTTATAGAGATATTTTCTCAGGGGATGTTTTTGTTAAGCAAACCCAAACATATGACATTATTGTGACTTGGCACAGAAATGCAGAAATCCAAAACATAGAATCATCCAGGGTTAATCAAAACACAAAATTGTCCTTAGCTAACCACATATTTCTTAAATTAATAAGTTTTTATGGTCAGTTATTGTTTAACATCCATTAGCTAGTTCTTGTGAGTTTTTGAAATATTGAACTATTTTAACTCTTTCTTATTAAAGGCTTTCTTTTTTTTAATTTTATTTTATTTTATTAGTTCTAGTTAGGGAACAAGCTTATTTCAAGTCCCTTCTCCCTCTCCCTCCCCTCACCCCCAAACTTTCTCCCCCACCCCCAGCCCACCCCCCCAACCCCATCCACCCACTACTCCCCAGGCAGGGTAGGGCCCTCAACGGGAGCTCAGCAAAGTCCACCAAGTCTTCCTATGCTGATCCTGGGCCCTTCCCCATGTGTCCAGGGCCAGAGTGTAACCCTTCATATGGGATGGGCTCTCAAAGTCCCTTCTTGCACCAGGGAAAAATACTAATCCACTACCAGAGGCTCCCTGGAGTGCAGAGGCCTCCTTATTGACATCCATGTTCTGGGGTCTGGATCAGTCTTGTACAGGCCTCCTGGACAGCATCTGGGGTCGATGTGCTCTCCCTTGTTCAGGCCAACAGTTCCTGTGGGTTTCTCCATCCTAGTACAGACCCCTTCGTTCTTCATTCCTCCCTCTCTTCAACTAAATTCCCGATTTCGGCTCATTGTATATCTGTGGATGTCTGTCTCTGTTTCCATCAGCCACTGGGTGAGGGCTCTAGGATGGCATAAAGAGAAGTCATCAATCTCATTTTAGGGGGAGGGTTTTTAGGTTATCCTCTCCACCATTGCCTGGATTGTCAGATCGTGTCATCCTTGTAGGTCTCTGGAGATCTCCCTGGTTCCTGATCCCTTCTCGGGCCTACAGTGGCTCCCTCTGATATCGTATCTCTCATCTTGCTCTCTTTCCTCTATTCTTCCCCCAACTCAATGTTTCTGCCCCTCCATTTCCTCTCCTCTTCTCCTCTTCTCTTGCTCTTATTGTAGCAGCTCCTTCCCCCCCCACCCTCATGCCCCCAATTAGTTCAGGAGTTCATGCCACTTCCATTCCTGGGGACCATTTAACCCTTAGAGTCCTTCATGTTTCCTAGTTTCTTTGGTGAAGAGCATTATATACTGGTAGTCTTTTGTTCTATGTCTAAAATTCATATATCAGTGAGTACATACCTTGCTTGTCTTTTTGTGACTGGGTTACCTCACTCAGGATGGTTTCCTCTAGTTCCATCCATTTGCCTGCGAATTTCAAGATTCCATTGCTTTTTTCTGCTGAGTAGTACTCCATTGTATAAATGTACCACATTTTCTCAATCCATTCTTCAATAGAGGGGCATCTAGGTTGTTTCCAGGTTCTGGCTATTACAAACAATGCTGCTATGAACATGGTTGAACATATGTCCTTGTTGTAAGTACATGCCCTATTTGGGTATATACCCAAGAGAGGAATGGCTGGATCTTGAGGTACACTGATTCCCATTTTTCTGAGCAACCGCCATACTGATTTCCAGAGTGGTCTTACAAGATCGCACTCCCACCAGCAATGGAGGAGTGTTCCTTTTTCTCCACATCCTCTCCAGCATAGATTGTCATTGGTGTTTTTTATTTTAGCCATTCTGACAGGCGTGAGATGGTATCTCAGAGTTGTTTTGAGTTGCATTTCTCTGATGGCCAATGATTTTGAGCACTTTTTAAAGTGTCTTTCAGCCATTTCAGATTCCTCTGTTGAGAATTCCCTATTTAGTTCTGCACCCCACTTTTTAATTTCGTTGTTTGGTGTTTTGGTGGCTAGCTTCTTGAGCTCCTTATATATTTTGGAAATCAGTCCTCTGTCAGATGTGGGATCGGTGAAGATCTTTTCCCATTCTGTGGGTGGTCGTTTTATCCTACTGACTGTTTCCTTTGCCTTGCAGAAGCTTCTCAGTTTCAGGAGGTCCCATTTATTAATTGCAGACCTCAATGTCTGTGCTTCTGGCGTAATGTTCAGGAAGTGGTCTCCTGTGCCAATTTGTTCAAGGGTAGTTCCCACTTTCTCTTCTAGAAGATTCAGTGTGACTGGATTTATGCTGAGATCTTTGATCCATTTGCACTTAAGTTTTGTGCATGGTGACAGGTATGGATCTATCTGTAATTTTCTGCATGTCCGAATCCAATTGTACCAGCACCATTTGTTGAAGATGCTGTCTTTTTTCCATTGTATAGATTTAGCACCTTTGTCAAAAATAAGGTATCCATAGGTGTGTGGGTCGATATCAGGGTTTTCAATTCGATTCCATTGGTCTATCAGTCTATTTTTGTGCCAATACCAAGCTGTTTTCAGAACTATGGCTCTATAGTAGAGCTTGAAGTCAGGGATGGTGATGCCTCCAGAAGATCCTTTATTGTAAAGAGTTGTTTTGGCTATCCTGGGCTTTTTATTTTTCCATATAAAGTTGAGTATTGTTCTTTCAATGTCTGTGAAAAACTGTGTTGGGATTTTGATGGGGATTGCATTGAATCTGTAGATTGCTTTTGGCAGGATTGCCATTTTTACTATGTTAATTCTACCTATCCATGAGCATGGGAGATCTTTCCATTTTCTGGTATCTTCTTTAATTTCTTTTTTTAAAGTCTCAAAGTTCTTATTGTACAGATCTTTTACTTTTTTGGTTAGTGTTACCCCAAGATATTTTATGTTGCTTGTGGATATTGTGAAAGGTGATGTTTCCCTGATTTCTTTCTCATTGGATTTATCATCTGTATATAGTAGGGCTACTGATTTTTTTGAGTTAATTTTGTATCCTGCTACCTTGCTGAAGGTGTTTATCAGCCGTAGGAGTTCCCTGGTAGAGTTTTTCGGGTCACTAATGTAGACTATCATGTCATCTGCAAATAGTGAAAGTTTTACTTCATCCTTTCCAATTTGTATCCCTTTGATCCCCTTTTCTTGTCTTATTGCTATAGCCAGAACTTCAAGTACAATATTGAAGAGATATGGAGAGAGTGGACAGCCTTGTCTTGTTCCTGATTTTAGAGGAAACGCTTTGAGTTTCTCTCCATTTACTTTGATGTTGGCTATTGGTTTGGTATATATTGCCTTGATCATGTTTAGATATGTTCCTGTTATTCCTGTTCTCTCCAAGATCTTTATCATGAAGGGATGTTGGATTTTGTCAAAGGCTTTTTCAGCATCTAGTGAGATGATCATGTGGTTTTTCTTTTTCAGTTTGTTTATATAGTGGATTACATTGATGGATTTTCGTATGTTGAACCATCCTTGCATCCCTGGGATAAAGCCTACTTGATCATGGTGGATGATTTTTCTGATATGTTCTTGTATTCGGTTGGCCAATATTTTATTGAGTATTTTAGCATCGATGTTCATGAGGGATATCGGTCTGTAGTTCTCTTTCTTAGTCATATCTTTGTGAGGCTTGGGTATCAAAGTGATTGTAGCCTCATAGAAAGAGTTTGGCAATATCCCATCTGCTTCTATTGTGTGGAACAGTTTGAGGAGTACTGGAATTAGCTCTTGTTTGAATTTCTGGTAGAATTCTGCAGTGAAGCCATCTGGCCCTGGGCTTTTTTTGGTTGGGAGGCTTTTGATTACTGCTTCTATCTCATTAGGGGTTATAGTTCGATTTAAACTGTCTATCTGATCTTGATTTAATTTTGGTAAGTGATATTTATCCAGAAAGTTGTCCATTTCCTTTAGGTTTTCCAATTTTGTGGAATACAGGTTTTCAAAGTATGACCTAAAGATTCTCTGGATTTCCTCAGTGTCCGTTGTTATGTCTCCCTTTTCATTTCTGATTTTGTTAATTAGCATGCTCTCTCTCTGCCTTTTGGTTAGTTTGGCTAGAGGCTTGTCTATCTTGTTGATCTTCTCAAAGAACCAACTCTTTGTTTCATTGATTCTTTGTACTGTTTTCCTAGTTTCTACTTTGTTGATTTCGGCTCTCAGGTTGATTATTTCCTGGCGTCTACTCCTCCTTGGTGTGTTTGCTTCCTCTTGCTCTAAAGCTTTCAGTTGTTCTGTCAATTCTCTAATGTGACTTTCCTCCAGTTTCTTCATGTGAGCACTTAGTGCTATGAACTTCCCTCTTAGCACTGCTTTCAGGGTGTCCCATAAGTTCGGGTATGTTGTGTCTACATTCTCATTAAATTCTAGAAAGTCTTTGATTTCTTTTTTTATTTCTTCCTCAACCCAGGAATGGTGCAATTGGGAGTTATTCATTTTCCACGTAAATGTAGGTTTTCTGCAATTCGTATTGCTGTTGAATTCTAGCTTTAATGCATGGTGGTCTGATAAGATACAGGGGGTTATTTCAATACTTTTGTACCTGTGGAGGTTTGCTTTGCTGCCAACTATGTGGTCAATTTTTGAGAAGGTTCCATGTGGCGCTGAGAAGAAGGTATATTCTTTTGTGTTTGGATGGAATGTTCTATAGATATCTGTTAAACCCAGTTGTGTCATAACTTCTTTCAGATCCTTTGTTTCTTTGTTAAGTTTCTGTCTAGTAGTTCTGTCCAGTGGTATAAGGGGGGTGTTAAAGTCTCCTACTATAAGTGTGTGTGGTTTTATGTGTGGTTTGAGCTTTAGTAATGTTTCTTTTACAAAAGTGGATGCTTTTGTATTAGGGGCATAGATGTTCAGGATTGAGACTTCATCTTGATGGACTTTTCCTGTGATGAGTATGAAATGCCCTTCTTTATCTCTTTTGATTGCTTTCAGTTTAAAGTCTAATTTGTTAGATATTAGTATTGCTACCCCAGCTTGTTTCTTGAGCCCATTTGATTGGAAAATCTTTTCCCATCCTTTTACTCTGAGGTATCGCCTGTCTTTGAATTTGAGGTGTGTTTCTTGTAAACAGCAGAAGGATGGATTCTGTCTTCGTATCCATTCTGTTAGCCTATATCTTTTTATGGGTAAGTTAAGACCATTGACATTCAGGGATATTAACGTCCATTGTTCATTGGTTCTTCTTAGTTTTGGATTTATTGTTGGTGGTATCATTGCGTGTGGATTTTGCCCTTCTGTTTCTTTTTGTGTTTGGTGAAATTCGATTAACTACTGCCAGTGTTTTTGTGAGTGTAGTTATGTTCGTTGGGTTGGAGTTTTCCTTCCAGAGCCTTCTGTAGTGCTGGATTTGTTGATATGTATTGTTTAAATCTGTTTTTGTCATGGAATATCTTGTTTTCTCCATCTATAGTGATTGAAAGTTTTGCTGGGTACAGTAGTCTGGGTTGACATCCATGCTCCCTTAGTGCTTGTAGGGTATCTATCCAAGACCTTCTGGCTTTCAGAGTTTCCATTGAGAAGTCGGGTGTGATTCTGATTGGTTTGCCTTTATATGTTACTTGGCCTTTTTCCTTTGCTGCTCTTAATATTTTCTCTTTATTCTGTAGATTTGGTGTTTTGATTATTATGTGTCGGGGCGACTTCTTTTTGTGGTCCAGTCTGTTTGGTGTCCTGTAAGCTTCTTGTACTTTCATAGGCATATCCTTCTGTAGGTTGGGGAAGTTTTCTTCTATGATTTTGTTGAATATGTTTTCTGTACCTTTGAGCAGTATTTCTTCACCTTCTTCTACACCTATTATTCTTAGGTTTGGCCTTTTTACGGTGTCCCATATTTCCTGGATATTTTGTGTTAGGGTTTTGTTGGACTTGAGGTTCTCTTTGGTGGATGAATGTATATCCTCTAGCGAGTCTTCAGTGGCTGAGATTCTCTCTTCCATCTCTTGAATCCTGTTGGATACACTTACATCTTTAGTTCCTGATCGTTTATCCAACCTTTCCATTTCCAACATGGTCTCATTCTGTGTTTTCTTTATTGTGTGTATTTCAGCTTTCATGTTTTGAACTATTTCAAGAGCTTCCTTCACTTGCTTGGATGTTTTTTCTTGGCTTTCTTTAGATTCTTTAAGAGATTTATTTATTTCTTGAATTTTTTGGTTTGTCTTTTCCTCCAATTCATTTAATTTTTTGTTTGCTTTCTCTTCTATTTCTTTAAGGGATTTTCTTGTTTCCTCTTTAAAGGTCTCTATCAACTTGCTGAGATAATTTTTGAGGTCCATCTCATCTTCATGCTCTGTGTTGGGCTTTTCAGCTCTTGCCGGAGTGGAGTCCCTAGGTTCTGGTGGTGTCATGTTGGTCTTTGTGTTGTTGAGTGAAATCTTATTCTGTCTTCTCCCCATATCCTTTTAGTGGGTGCGGTGGGTTCTCTCTATCTCCTCTTGTGGCCCAGTGGTGTGTGGGGGCTAGGAATTCGATGTCCACAACTCTAGATGATCTCGACGCTCCTGGTGGTCTCCTCGCTAGTTCCTAGTTTCTCGGTCGTTCGGCGGAATGGAAGAGTGGGGTGCTACCAGATTTGGGGCACAGGGAGCTCCTCCCTGCCTGGGCTTGTCTGGCCCAAGCCGGCAGGCACAGGCGGGGGTGGTGGGATGGGGGTGGTGGGGTGTTCTGGTCTGGGGTCGGGAGCGGGCAGGAGCTCACTCACCTAGTTCCAGGTCAGTCTGCTGCGGCGGAATGTAAGAATGGGGTGCTAGCAGATTGGTGGGGCAGGGGGCTCCTCCCTGCCTGGGCGTGTCTGGCCCAAGCCGGCAGGCACAGGCGGGGGTGGTAGGGTGTTCTGGCCTGGGGTCCGGAGCGGGCAGGAGCTCACTCACCTAGTTCCAGGTCAGTCTGCGGCGGCGGAATGTAAGAATGGGGTGCTAGCAGATTGGTGGGGCAGGGGGCTCCTCCCTGCCTGGGCGTGTCTGGCCCAAGCCGGCAGGCACAGGCGGGGGTGGTGGGATGGGGGTGGTGGGGTGTTCTGGCCTGGGGTCGGGAGCCGGCAGGAGCTCACTCACCTAGTTCCAGGTCAGTCTGCCTAAAGGCTTTCTTTATCAGACACTTAAGCCCACTTTCAATGACACATGTACAGCCATATGAAATTTTATTGTTGGGAAAGTTTTTACTATTTGTACTTATATGAATGACATGAATGATTTGGAAAGAGCTGGTTTTAATGGAAATGAGGTCATGGCTAGTGACCTCATCTCAGGGGATGGTTTCTTATCTATTTCTTTTGTTTAAAATGTCGGCATAAGCTTTTAGGAACATTTCGTTGATATGAAAAAGGAATAGAAGAACAAACAGAAATTGCCACGAGAATCACAGTCCAAGATTTTTCTATGGCCAAGAGTTTCACAACCAGTTTCAGGAGACCTCCTTCTTTTGAAATTATCACCTCAGTCTGTGGAACTTGTCACACAGAATCTACTGGATTTGGTGTGACACGTCTGTATGAAGAAACGAGGTTGATGATATCTGAGGAGCCAAGACTACACACACACACACACACACACACACACACACACACACACACACACACGAAACAGTTGGAGATCCTCTTCCTTAGTGTCTGTGATGTGCCTTTCCGGATGCTATGAAGCTGAGTTGGAAGCAGCTCTTGCAGCGCTAACTCCCTCCCTCTTCCTCATGATATTCAAGGGGCTTTCCTGGCACATTGACCCTGGGGCATGGACTCTCAGCTAGGTCCACTTGTGGAAAAGAAGTCGAAGGAAAGAGTTTACAAACACACGCTGTACCCAGAAGGGTCCCCACTATCTCCGATGCTTATGTCATCCTCTCCTGGAGACCTCCTGGAGAAGGTTAAAGTGTGTTTAGAGAAGAAATTGTATAGCTATCCTCTTGCTATATTTATTTTGTTTTATTGGTATGTGGGTCTGAGTATAGGTATGTGTACCATGTGCATGAAAGAGCCCACAGAGCTCAGAAGAGGTGTCAGGTCCCCTGAAATTGGAGTTACAGGCACTTATGAGCAACCAGATGTGGGTCCTGGAAGCAGAGCCTGGGTCTCCTGCAAGAATAGCAAGCACTCTCAACCACTGAGCCATCTCTAGCCACTACACAGCTCTGTCAGAATTGACTCTTGGTGGAACCGAGACCACCAACTCCCCCAAAGACTTGCTGTCTCTCACACTCTGGCTTCTGATATTTTTACATGGTAGCCTTTAAGTAAGCCAGTGCCACAACCATTTCACTGGCCCAGGAGAAGCAGCCAAAATACCATGGATCATGGCCTCCAAAATTAGCCCATGTGCACTGACAGGAAAGAGGGGATTTGCCAAGAATAGAAATGTTTAAAATACAAGTGAAGACACCCACAGTCCAGAGCAATTTATTTTGGGTTTGGTGAGTATCCTGGTTGGTTTTGATTGTCAACTTGACCCAACCTAGAATGTCTTAGTTAAGGTTTCCATTGCTGTGATAAAATATTATGACCAAAAGCAACTCTGGGGGAAAGTGTTTATTCCAAGTTACAGTTCCACATCGTAGTCCATCATTACAGGAAGTCAGGGTAGGAATTCAAGTAGGGCAGGAACCTGGAGATAGGAACTGAAGCAAACACCTTTGAGGAGGGATGGTTACTGGCTTGTTCTCCAAACTTTGTACAACCTGGTATCTCATGCACTCCAGGACCACTGACCCATCAAGTACCAATTATGAAAATGCACTATAGACTTGCCCTCAGGACACCCTGGTGGGAGCATTTTCTCAACTGAGGCTTCTCATTTCTCCCCCCCAAAACTCAAGCTGTGTCAATTTGAATTAAAACTGGTCAGCACACCAGAGCCACCTAGGAAGATGAGGCCTCAATTGAAAAATTGCCTTGATCAGAATGATCTGTAGCCATGTGTAGAGGTTTGAGTAAGAAGGCCCCCCCATTGGCTCACATATTTGTTGAATGTCTAGCCATCAGGGAGTGGTACTATTTGAAAGTATTAGAAGGATTCAGCAGCACAGCCTTGTTGGAATAGGTGTGGCCTTGTTGGAGGAAGTGTGTCACTGCAGGTGGGCCTTGAGGTTTCAAAAACCTATGCCAGGCCCAGTCTGTCTCTTGTTGCCTATAGATCAGAATGTAGAGCTCTCAACTACTCCTCCAGCACCATGCCTGCATGCATCCACGCTCCCTGCCATGATGATAATGGGCTAACTTCAGAAACAGTAAGCAAGCCTACAAGTAAATGCTTTCTTTTACATGAGTTGCCTTGGTCATTGTGTCTCTTCATAGCAATAGGGCTGGAATAACTAAGCCACCATGTCTGGGAGAGACTTTCTGGATTGATAATTGACATGGGAGAGCACAACCCATTATAGGAATGTGAGCCTAGGCTATATAAGAAAGCTGAGAGTGAACCAGTGAGTGAGTCAGTAAGCAGCATTCCTCCATGGTTTCTGCCTTGAGATCCTGCTCTGACTGCCCTTGATGATGGACTGTGTAAGATGTAACAAACCCTTTCCTCTGAAAGTTGCTTTTGGCCATAGTGTTTATCAGAGCAACAGAAAGCAAACTAGGAAAATGAGTTGAATACCATAAGGGTCATCTAGTGGAAATGCCTGCAGGCCACTAGAGACATAGAGCTGTAGCTTCAGGGAGCATAGAGGGCTGAAGACCTACCAAGACCATCACTGCCAAAGGGGACCAGTCTTTCAGACACCTCAAGCTAGAAATTCCAACCTCCAAGAACCATGACACAATGAATTTCTAGCACTTGGGCCACCTAGTTGTGGTGTTTTGTTTTGTCATCCCAAGCAGACCGATAAACTACTCAACCCTCCCAACACAGCTTCACAGTCTACCCTGAACCTTCACACCGCCATGTCCTAGCCCGGCTCAATCCTTTGGTGGTACGCTCCCTACCACACCTCCTTTTGTCTGGCTTGGTAAACAACTACCCATCTTTGTTCCTTGAAATTTAGCCCATGTGTCCCTTCTAGTGTAGCTCTTTCAGAGAACATCCCCTGAGCAAGACTGAGCTCTGCCTCGTTGGCCATGACAAACTTAAGCATTCCTGTCATAGCACACAGCACATGGAACTGTCATGATTGGTAGATCCTCTGCCGTTGGACTATTTTAACCTGCAAAGCATTTTAGCACCCCTGTCTGATTTTGAAGGTAATTATCATGCTCAGCTTCTACCCTGATGTCTGAAGCCAGTATTGGGGCTGAGTCTCTGGCATCACTAGTCTTCATCAGATACCATATTCGGCCACGATGAGGATCACTGTGTGAGGCGATGCTCACAGAGGTCAGACAGTGCTCCAATATATAGATAGTGCTCCCAGGATATAAAGTACTCCCAAGGGATAGAAGGTGAGCCTGAAAGATAATTAATGCTCCCACAGTATAGGCAGTGTCCTGAAAAGATAGGGTATATTCCCAAAATGTAGGCAGTGCTGCCAAAATGTATAGCTCCCAAAATGTAGGTAGTGCTCCCAGAATCTACCTAAGGTGAAGGCAGGCAGTGTTCCCAAAGAGTAGGTAAAGAGTAGGCAGTGCTCCAAAGGATAGGGTTTCTGAGTTAGTCTATGGCTGGCCTTTGTGATGAACAGAGGTCAGCTATGAGGAAACGAGGAAACGGTGAAATAATGTTGGTTGAACTGTATGTAGGATCCCAGGTCCTTCATCCCTTTTATTTCATAACCTTCTGGAAAATACAGATTTGGGGTTTAGCACATTAGCCTGAAATCAGCCTGGGCTAAGGAAAAGGGACTTCATTAGTAGGTTTTTGTTTTGTTTTTTTTTTTAACCAAAATAAAAACACAGCCAGGATCTCATTTTAAATCTCATTTTTCTTCATTCAAATATTTAAAGCTATCTTTCCTCTTCTGAACACAGGACGTGGGAAGGTCGTTTGTCTGCCTGACACTTCTGCTCCCACGCCCTATGTTTTCCCTTGAGGAATTCCAAAAAGGAAGCACAATGCTATCTTTAAGTGCTTCCAGTATTTACACCCATCCTTCCCTCAGAAGATGGAGTATGGGAAGATTCCAGACTCCAAGGCTTCTTAAGATTCTTTTTCCCTTTCTCCTCCTAGTATAGAAAATACTAACATGAAAATCACTGAAAGGAGTTTATTGTTTTCATTTTTCCTGAGAATAATATCAGTACTCACTCTCTACAAAAAAAATTCATAAAATACTTTTTGATGTTTTAAGGGCTAGAAAGATAGCTTTTCTGGTCAAAGGACCCCTGTTAGGTCACCAGAACCCACATAAAGCAAGGCAGACACGATGTTCCAATATCAGCACCGCTGTGGTGAGACAGGCACCTCCCTGGGTCTTGCTGTCTAACCAGCTTCATCCAGTCAGTGGTTTCTGAATCACTTGAGTCCCTTTCTCAAAAACATAAAATAAAATAAAAAAGTAGACCGTCCTGAGGAACAGCACATGAAACTGGCCTCTGACCAGCACATGCATGCTCCCACTGAAAAGAGCATTAGAAAGAACAATTCACAGTTGCAATGTGAGCACTCCACTGTTGGTGTTTTGTATGTTTTATCATAAATGATGCATCTATAGAAAGAAAGGATTTCCACAGATGTGTGTTCTATAAAGCTGTGTGTGTGAGAAACACGGTGCACACACAGTGTGGCGGGGAGCCTGGCCACAGAATTTTGTAAATTCATTTCTTCAACGATCCAAAGAACAAAAGCCCAACCTAACAAAGCACTTGACTGAAGGACCATCTAAAGATGTTGATGGGATGGACAAGAAGTTTTCATAGCTTTTGGAGCATGAGATAACATAGTAGAAAAAACTCCTTCAAGGTGAACAGGAAATTTTACCCAGCACAATGCTGCTCTGCGGCTCCTGGTAAAGAGGCCACAGTTGCAGGCTTTGAAAGAAGGGTTGGAAAGCCACAACCCACAGGTCAAACCCAGTCATGCTATGTCAGAGAAACACCCTCACCAGCTCCACAGTCACGGGCTTGTGCTGGGGACTGTGTGGTTCTTCACACAGATGAAAATATTTACTGCCTGCCCCTTCACGGGAGCAGAGAAAAGGAAATTGCTGATCTCTGACCCAGAGAAATTCTTTGCAGTTCCAGGGAGTCCCAAGTGTGGGGTTTCTGATTGTGTGTGTTGTTCATTTTGGCTGACTGGGAACTTCATTCTTGGTAGACAAGAGGATAAAAGAGACTCTACATGACTCTGGTGAAGGCAGGATTTAAGATTGGAGATGGAAGCTACTAGAGGCAGAGGGATTAGGTTCCTTAGACACAGGCTAGGCATCAACTGTCTCCACAATTGCACTCAACCTCCAAAGCTAGAACTCTGGGGATGCTATCTACCACTTTCCAGAAAGACCACAGTGGGGCAAATCACCCTATCGCTAAATTAAATATTTCAAAAAAGCTAGACACTGAAGGCTTCCAGTTTTACATGATACAAATCTCTCCAATAGGCCATATGTTCTCAGAAAAAATGATGAAGCACTGTGGTGAAAAGCTTTGGCTCTGGGGTCAGGCAGGCAAGTGCTGGAGTTCGGTGAACTGGAAAACTATTGGAAACATCCAGTTTCTTCCAGAAGTGAGGAATAATGGTGGCCTCTGTATACAGTTGTGTTGGCCGGTTGGCTTAATTGTGCACCTAGCACACCTGTGGTTGTGACAGTGGCTAACAGATGCTGATTGTTAAATTGGGCCTCACGGAGGGTACTTGGAAATAAAAGGAAGCAGATAGGCCTCTGAAGAGGCAGAATCATTTTTTTGATCAAAACAACTGAAGGGCCACAATCTCTGTGGAAGCAGAGACGATGCATGTGGCAAGGGGACCTTGGAATCTTAAGGGGGAACTTTGGGGACAGAGGATTCCCCTTGCAGTCTCCAAGTGGCAGATGCCACTCAAAGAGATAAGTTGGTCTTCTTGTCAGAAGCTTCCAGAACCAGCCTACAGGTACCATCAATGAAGCCAACGTTCCTGTGAAGAGCATCCCAGCCCACCCAAGCATTTAGGTCATCATCCTTCGCTGGCTGTGATGACTGCTAGGGCCATTTCTCATTTCTCATATATGTATGTGTTTAGAGTTGACCATTTGGGACTGGATAACCTATCGGGAGCTTGTCCCAGGAAAAAGAATGTTTCTCCTTCTCTCAGTAGCCATTAATGTCATATAATTCTTCATCGAGGGGTGGAGCTTTGTAAGATTTCCCTCATCGTGCTGCTGTATCATCTGGTGTTGTAATTGTTTGCATTTTTTTTTTAGGCAGCCATATATTTGAGAGTTCATGGGTGCAGCTTCCCTGTCATCAGTAGAAGTTTCACCCTTACAATCTTTCTGACCCCTCTTCTGCAGTGTTCCCTGGGCCTTTGGTATGGGGGTTGGGTTGTAAATGTATCAACTGGGGTTGCGATTGGTTTTTTTGACATAGGATCTCGCATAGCCCATACTGGCTCTGAAGTCCCTATGAGCACAAGGATGACCTTGAACTCCTGATCTTTCTGCCTCGAGAGCTAGAGTTATAATCACTCCCTTTTATACCTGCTGTGAAGATTGTTTTCTGGCTGTATTAGAAATAACTTTTTTGGTTGTATGCACATGTGTGGAAGCATATGGAGGCCAGAGATCAATCTTGTGTGTTGTTTGTGTCCTATAAATGATCATAATCTCCTTGAGAGATTTTTGAAGTGTTACTTATGTGTCTGGTGACATGTAGTAAATGACATAATAAAGACCTAGTTTGTACACTCCTATGACCAATGGAGTATCTTTGAAACTTAGAATTTAATCTATGAGAATAACTTTATGTGTGTGTGCAGACACATGTGTGTGCATCACTGAAAAATGTCCCTGGAATAATACACCATTTATCTACATGCAGTACACTTTATTATTTCCTACCGCCATTTCTAAGTGGGATTTGAGAAGCATGTACCCATAGCTCACCAACCTGAAGGCTCTGGCCTCATGTCTCTTACTCTAATACAGCCATTCTTTGCCATTTGAGGCCTAATTACACCTTCATTTTTTTTACCTATTCATGTTACTATGTATTCTAATTTACTTTCTGTTGCTGTGATTAAATCCTCCCGCCAGTTTTTCTGGCTTGTACTGCAGATCACAGTGCATCATTAGCAGAAGTTAAGGCAGACACTTGAAGGCAGCCTGCTCTCTTCCATAACGTATTGCCCCCACCAAAGAACTCACAGGCAAAGAAGTGCAGCAGGAGCCACAAAGAACACTGCTTGTTGTTTTCCAGGCTGGCTTCTACTCAGCTAGCTTTTCTTAGCATCCAGGACCACCTGCTCAGGAAATGGTGCCACCCACAGTGAACTGAATCCTTCTATATCAATTAACAATGAAGACAGTGAGTGTGCGCAGGCCTATCCTATCTAGGCAACTCCTCTGTTAAGGCTCTCAACAATTAAAGCTAATTAGAATACTATGCCTTGGACCCTTAATTATATCTTTTGAAGTCAAAGTAAGGTTTTATTCCTAACTCAAAAACTTTCACAATTTTCTACTACAGAGGAAACAAAGGCGCTCTCAAAAAAAAAATTGTTTTTAAGTGGAACTGAGTTTACATCTGCATAAAATTGAAGAGGGTGGATTGTTCTGTCTGTCACAGGAAATTTCACAACCCAAACTACAAAAGGCAATCAAATGCCAAAATTATCTTCCTCATGAAGTCTAGACTCCGGTGTGAAAGCCTCTCGGAATGAAACAGAAGCAAAGTGGATAAGAAGGAAAAAGAAAAAAAAGTAGCCTTTACTCCTGGCTCCTACCTCTGCTTATCCCCACATAGGGATGCCTGATGGCAATTGCTGAAGGGCTGGACATCAAGTCATTTATGTATCTGTTCTGTGGAGCGTGTGTGTGTGTTTGTGTGTGTGTGTATGCAAGCACACATGGAAGTCAAAGGACAGTCTCGTGTGTGTGCGTGTGTGTGTGTGTGTGTGTGTGTGTGTGTGTGTGTGTGTGTGTGTGTTCATCTGAGTGTGTGTGTGTGCATGGAAGTTAAAGGACATCCTCATGTGTTCTGTTTATTTATTGAGGCAGGGTGTGTTGATTGTCTTTTTTGTCAACTTGACACAAGCTGTCTGAGAGGACGGAACCTCAACTGAGAAAATTCCTACATAAGATTGGCCTGTAGTTGAGCTAATAGGACATTTTCTTAATTAAAAATTGGTGTGGGAGGACTCAGCCCACTGTGGGTGGTGCCAATCTTTTGGCAGGTGGTTCTGGGTTGTACAAGAAAGCAAACTTGGTAATCCAGGAGGAGCAAAGCCAGTAAGAGTTGTTCTCCATGGCCTGGCTTCGGTTCCTGCCACCATGCTCCCATCTTGAGTTCCTGCCCCGACTTCTCTCAGTGATGGACTGGGAGATGAACTTGACTATTCCCTTGCCCAACCTGCTCTGAATCACTGCACCAGAAACCAAGTGAAGGCACAGGGTCTCAGCATGTAGCCCTGCTGTCCTGAACTTGCTACAGGCTGGCCTTGAACTCAGAGATTCATCTGACTCTGCCACACAAGCACTGGGATTAAGGGCACACCCCACCATGATCAGCCTCAAGTGCCATTTCTTAAGTTCTGTCTATCTCCTTTCCCAGGGGTCCTCCTGTTCCTACTTCCCTAGTGCTGAGGTTGCTAACATGCCCCAACTTTTTAATATTTGAAGATTCTGAGGACAAAAATCAGGCCCTCGTGTTTGCAAGGTGAGCACTTTACCAACTGAGCTATCTCTTCAGCCCCCATGTGTTATGTCTTAACAAACTAAGAGTTGTTACACACACACCCCATCACAGCTCTCATCTAAAGGGGAATGGGAGATAGTTTATTCTGGAGCTATTTCCAGTGACCATGACTGAGGAACATAGATTTTGGCTACTCCAAATTCCATGTTCCAAGGTGTAAGTTGTTTCATGGTTCTATAGAACAAAGAAGTCTTAAATCAAGGCAAGTTCAACTCCATAGGTGGGTACATTTAAGAAACAGTTACAGCCAACTGAAGAAGATTTGCTCTTGACCCAAGATAGTGTCTGATGACATTCTTAGCTGTGGGGTTGGTGGAAGCTACTGGTCTTCGAAGTTAATAGATTCTAAAAGATTCCCATCTGTTAGTCACAAACTGTTAGTTCTGACCCAGAAGTGGGCAAGGATAGGCACCAGGATGAGGTAACCAGCTTTTGGACTGGCCACCGCCCAGCTTCCCCACAGCACTGATGTTCTAACAGTGCCTGTCTCTGCAGTCACAGCGTCTTTCTGGAGTTCCTCTTCACAGAGTTGGTCTTCCTATCTTTGCTTTCCCTAACTGTGTTCATTCCAGCTGGCATTCTTTTTCACAGAGACGCAACCGATGCCTTCTGCTTCTGCTTTGTGACCAGATCAGAAATATAAAGCTGGGAAGATCCCAAAGAAGACTCCGATTCAAGGCCAGGGTGAGGAAACATGCCTCAAATTCCAGGACTTGGGAAGCAGAGGCCAAGGAGCTGGGATTTCAAGGTCATCTTCTCTTCAATTGCCAGGCCAGGAAGGGCCATTTGAAACCCTGTCTTAAAACAAAAACAAAGACATTACAAATGTGAAGGCATTCTCCAAGCTGCTGCCTGCATTCCAGCCCCAGGGAGCTGCTAGTAGCCTAATAAGCTGTTGGCAGTCCTGGACCAGTTGAGAGCAGCCTTTAGAACCCTGAGAACTCCTTCCCTACCTATTTCATAGACATTTGCGAATTTTTCAGATTTAAGAGCCTACAGCCTCTGTCCTTACTGGAATTTCGAAATATGTTATACATGCTCAGTATAATTAGGGAAGCCTCCAACTCAAGACTCTCTTGTCTTAGTCCCCTGAGGGACAGATTACAGGCATGAGCCTCCATACCTAGTTTCCTTTCTTTCTTTGCTCTTCTTTCTTTTCTCGCTCTCTCTTTCTTTCTCAAATGTTTTCCCATGAATTATGACATGAGAGACACTCTATTTTTTAAATGAGTTTTTTGGGGAGTATTTTACACATGAATCTATATTTATATCATTTGTATTTCCCCTTTGTCCCCCAACTAATCCTGTGTCACCCCCCTCAACATACCCTCAACCTTTATTTTTGATTGCATGCAAAAAATCTCAAATGTCTTGTGCCTGACTCATAGCCGGTGAGTCCAGAGGCTGGGGGTGCAGGACAATGTCAGGAGACCTTTGATGTACAGCAGCCATTCAAAGAAGGAGTGGGGGATCAAATCTTTTGTCCCTTTGCCATTGTGTGCTGGATGACCCTCAAATGCTTTATCATGCCTAAGCATCAGTTGTGTTAGAAAAATGAGGTTAACAATAACACAGTAGAGTATAGCCTACTATTGTATCTTTGCAAAGAATTTCATAACATAAATATGGCAAGCACAAGTATACACCAGAACCCTGGGAAAGCACACTATAGACATCTTCCTTATTTCATTAGCATTTTTATTGTTTTTGTTGTCCTAAAAGTCCTCCTCCAAAACCCCAACCCTGGATAGAAGAACCAGGACTCCAGCAATGTGACTGAGGAAAATGTTTACATCCTGTCCTGCCAAGTTCCCCCCAATGAACAGCCTGTCTTAGGACTGAACGTTATGAGAAAGCCCTCCAAAATGAAGACATACCCAGGAACACTCTGTAACAGATCCTCAGAAACTTGGGATGCAACTGGCCTCCAGCTCCAACAGACTTCCTGAGCCCAAGGGGTCCCAGAACTGATGTACCTTCCAAGAAGCCCAAACTAACAAAGGCTGGGAGAATCCTCCATGGGGCCTACCATGTGGCCACTGGCAGCAGATAATCTGAGGTGATGACAACAGAATGGGGCTAAAGCTCTTGCTTCACAACATTACCCAAATCCCCAGACTCCACAACTTTGACCCAACATCCTAAAACCAGTCTTGGAGCAGTGAGTTGGTTGCACATGTCTTTAGTTCCCAGAGGAAGCCTGCCAAGGAACTCTTTGCAAGCCATTGAGGAGGTACCACAGGATCAGCTTTCAAGGTCACCAGGTCTGTTGAAACATGAGGTGTGGGATGATATGTTTAAGGTAGACCACCTGAAATGAAGAGGTTTGATTGTTAAAGGCTAGCCCTCAGCTTGGTCCAATGCTCTTTGATGATCTAAGTAAGCCCTTAGATGGAGCAACGAGGCAAACACTGAACTCTGGCTACTCTCTCAGCCCCCAAGTTTAGTCTAGAAAATGTTTTCACAGTATAGATGGTAGGAGCTGATTAAGAGTCCATATGGATAAACTGAGCTGTAGACATTCCATTTCATTTCTCAGTCTTCAAACTTTGGCCATGAAGCTTGAAAACGCAGGGGGCTGAGAACAGCAAAACAAGACCTTCTGCCTCATGCTTAACTCTCATCTCCTACAGTTTCATGTGAGATGCACAGCTGTTCTCAAGGCACAACTCTCAGAATGAGGAAAAGTCTAGGGGTCAGCTGTGTCATACTCCTGTCTCAAGAACTATACCCAATTCAGGAGAACCATTCAAAGCTTTGCAAAGTTTACATTCTTTTCATTATTAATTATTTTAGATAACATAATAAGTTAATGGTTTTCAGTGTGGTATTTCCATCCATCTGCCATTATACTTGGTTCTCATTACTTCAAATTTAACATTCTTTGAACATCTTTCTGACCCTTCCCCAAGAGGGAGCTTTGGATGGTTAAAGGGTTGAATATTCTAGTGCTGACTCAGCAGATAGGAATGGCTCCAGATTTTGTCCAGTCCCTCTGCCATGTATAGAATCTCTGCTCTGCTTCTGATGATACACACATACCACTACCCCACATGACACAAAGCACCAGTTTCTAGTCAACATCCTTCGGTTGGGACAAGCCACTGTGTGATGTACAAAACCTGGTCACAATTCAGAGCTTAGAACTTCATGAGTGTAGGGCAGAAGGATAAGATGGGTTAAAATTTGCTCCATACTCAGGCCTTGATACCTATGTGTGGACTCTGACAGAATAGTCAAATCAAGGAGTAGAAGACTATTATGGATGGCAGGATGACAAGAAAATGGGCTCTTGGGTTCCTTGGACATGGAGTCATTGTAGAGACCATTTAGCCCTTAATTTTGCATCTGGGAAAGAGGAGCCTCATTTAGTAAATAATAACTATAAAGATGCGAGGTGGAAGGGATTTCTAGGAAAGCTACTACTTGTCACAGAAGGCAGCTAGGATAATATAAAGGCTATCCAGCAAAATAGCACTAAAAGTGACTGTGTGTTTAAATGTATACTGGTTAGTTTTTGCCAACTTGACATAAACTAGAGTTACCTAACCAGAGGGTACCTGAACTGAGGACTGTATCCATTAGATCTGCCTGTGGGCATATCTGTGGAACTTCTTCTTGATTTTTGTTTATATGGGAGGATCCATCCCACTGTGGGTGGAGCCACCCATGGGGAGGTGTCCTGGGTTGCATGTGAAAAGCAGCTGAGCAAGCCAGAGGAAACAGGTCAGTAAGGTATGTTCCTTCCTGGTCTCTGCTTCAGTTCCTGCCTTGGTGTGGTGTCCCGAGGTCCCTCTGTGGTAAACTGCTACCTGGCCAAATAAACTCCTCCCTGAGCTGCTTTTGGTTGCGATGGATATCATGACAATGGAAAGCAGAGGAGGACAATATACATCTGATAAAGCCATACCCTTCTTCCATCTCTAGCATAAACTAAAGGAAAAGGAAAGTGTAGGGCTGACTAGAAAGGAGCTGTGGGGTGCCCTCTCCCTAAGTCACCCTTTCCTTTGAAACCGATCTTAGTATTTGAGAATATGTTTGCAAGCTTCCCCAATCTCCTATTTTTTGTAGAACAACCCTGGTGCCATCAGGCATCCCTCGAGCATGGCTGGTCTGGAAGCATTCAGTCCTCACTCCCCTCTAAATGCTTCAGCCCATCCATGTCCCTCTGAAAATGTAACATCCAGACGACTGTAAGAGTTTCTAAATGCATTCCGATGCAGCAAAATCCACATTATACCAGCCACATTGTTCCTTTAATGCAACCTAACCACACTTTGAATTTTTTTTTTAGCTGTATAAAGATTACAACTGATTTGTATTGCCTTCCTGGTCTGCCAATGTTAGTTGGTCTTTTTCAAATAAATGTCTTCTTATGCTCATGCAGTATCTTTGGCTGTTTTATGTTGGTTCTTGTCTGACTAAAAGTAATAGTTGAACCATCTTCAATAATACCATGTTGATCTTACCTGCTTGCTAATTTAACTTACTGAGACCCGTTAGAATCTAGATTCTGGTCTCATTAGTTTCTTCTTTTTGTCTTTGTGCCATCAATAGTCAGGCCATTTGAGACTTCCGTTAAATGTTCATTAAAAATATTGAGGTGCTTATTGCACAACATGAACCCACATTTGGGCCACATACTGCGGGGTGTGTCTGTAACTCCAGCACAGGAGGAGCTCGGGGACTCGGGGACCAGGCAGAATAGTTCAGATGACACGCTCGCTTCACTTTTAAAAGGGACCAGTTAAAGACCCTGTCTCAAAAAACTAAGAGAAAAAAAAAATCTTTTTTTTCACATCTTTGGATGTGACGCAAGGAGCAAACGGAAGTGGAGTGAGGTCTTAAACTCTCAAAGTCCACCCCTGTGACTGGATTCCTTCAGTAAGGCTTCACCTTCTGAATCCCCGCCCCCAAACAGCACCACCAACTGCACTGCGGACCAAGTTTTCAAACACTGGAGCCTCGAGGGGACATTTTCCATTCATTCCACTGCATTCTACTCCCTGACCCCATAAGAAAAATGTAGTTAGTCCAACTTTAAAAGTTCCCATAGTAAGGGCTAGAGAGATGGCTCAGTGGTTAAGGGCACTGGCTGCTTTTCCAGAGGACCCAGATTCAATTCCCAGGACCCACATGGCAGCTCACTACCGTCTGTAAACTCCCATTCCAGGGGATCCAACATCCTCACACAGGCATACATGCAGGCAAAACACCCATGTACGTAAAATACAAATAAACAAATAATTTTTTAAAAGCCAGATGGTGGTGGCACATGCCTTTAATCCCAGTAATCAGGAGGCAGAGGCAGGCAGATCTCTGTGAGTTGAGACTAGTCTGGTCTACAAAGTGAGTTCCAGAATAGCCAGAGAAACACTGTCTTGAACCCCATACACACACACACACACACACACACGCACACGCACACGCACACGCACACGCACACGCACACGCGCACGCGCACACACACGCGCACACACACACACACACACACACACACACACACACACACACACACACAAAGGTTTCCATAGTCACAATACTATTTAAAAGTTCAAAATCTGCTCTGAGACTCAAGGCAATCTCAAAGTCACTGCCTTAGGGTTTTTATTGCTGTGAAGTGACACCTTAATCATGGCAACTCTTATAAAGGAAAACATTTAATTGCAGCTGGCTTACAGTTTCAAAGGTTTAATTCATTATCATGGCAGAACACGGCATTCTGCAGGCTGGCATGGTGCTGGAGAAGGACATGACAGGTCTACATCTTGATCCACAGGCAGCAGCAGGAGTCTGTGTACCACAAGGGGCTTAGCTTGAGCATATGAGACCTCAAAGCCCACCGCCACAGTGACACACTTCCTCCAAAAAGACCACACCTACTCCAACAAGGCCACATCTCCTAATAGTGTCTCTCCCTATGGGCTAAGCATTCAAACACAGGAGTCTATATGGGCCATTCCTGTTCAAACCACCACAATCACCATGACAAAGTTAGCTTAGTTCCAGAGATACAGAGATAGTTCAACATAGTCAAATCAGTAAATGCAATATATCATAGAAATAGATTCAAGGAAAGAAAATAGAGGACCTAGAAGTAAACCCATGCATCTATGCTCACCTAAGTTTAGACAAAGTTATATATAAAAAAAAAAGTCAGATGCTTTAGCAAACAATGCCAGGAAAACTGAATATTCACATGTAGAAGGATAAAATTAGGTTTCCTATTTCTACTCTGAATAAAAATCAATTCAAAATGGATGTAAGACCCTGATGTAGAGTTGAAAATGAAATTAGAAGAGGAAAAAAATGGGAGGGGGACACTTCGTGGTGTAGGAATAGGTAGGCAAGGACTTTCTGAAAACCATAAATCATTCCAATCACTCTGGCAATAATGCCAAAAATAGACTAAAATGCAGTTGCAGAAAATCAAAACATTTATGCACAGCAGAGACAGCCAAGTGAAGGGACAGCCTATGTAATAGAAGGAAATCTTCGCTAGCTAAATGTCTGACAGGTTAATATTTAGAATATGTAACGAGCTCTAAAGAAACCACAAATAAATAGACTAACATACAACACCTTTAGTTCCCTTATCCCATTCAGCAGGCTATGGATTGAAAAACAACTAACAACAAACCAATTATCAAAATATCCTAAGACATGCTTACAAGCCAGCAAGCAAGCATACAGGAAAAGGAAGACTGCCACAAGCTGCTTCTGTGCCTGTAAATTAATTCAGCCAATATGTAAATCAGCACTGAGGTGCCTAAAAAAAATTACAAGTCTCCTCTGATCTGGCGGTGTATACCTGAGGGAGTCTAAATTTGCATATCGTAGGCATGAGAGAAGCCTCCTCCACATCACTATTCACAACAGCAGAGTCAGCTTAGATGGGCATGAACAGAGAAATACATTGAAAATCCCATTTTTTTTCCTGGACAATGGATGGAATTGGAGATGATCATATTAATCATCATAATTTTAAATCCCCAACCTGAACTCCAAGACCTCTGTTCTATCTGAATCCAGTTGTCATACTTGCTCTATTTCTTCAAACTGTGATCTCCCGCCCCCACCCTGTTAACATGCCAAGTATGTTTTCCATAATCAAACTTGGGGTCCCAGGCAAAGGGAATTCCTAAAAAACAGGCCTTTAGTAAGGCAAAGTGTAAGGAATATGGCACGCTGTGGTCCTGTGATGAGGTTTTTGGTTTTGCTGTATGTGTTTTAAAGATTTATTTATTGGTATACACTATTCTATTAACATGTATGCCTGCAGGCCAGAAGAAGGCACCAGATCTCATTAGAGATCTTTGTGAGCCACCATGTGGTGGCTGGGACTTGAACTCAGAACCACTGGAAGAGCAGCCAGCCCATGCTCTTAACCTCTGAGCCATCTCTCCAGCCCTTGATGATGTTTTTAATGAGCCTGTGCCTCTGGAGGGTGAGCTTTGAAAGTACTTCTCAATGTGCTAGGGAGATGGTTCCACCTTTAAGAGTACTAGCTGCTCTTACAGAGGACGGGGGTTCCATTTCTTGTGTCCATAAGACATCTCATAACTATGACTCCATTTCTTTATGAAGTTGGATGTCATGAAATTGTCAACATAGCCTCCAGCAATTCATCAACTCAATTTTACATTTCTCCTTCCCTGAGCCACTGACAGCTTCTTAAGGTAGTTTGGCCGTGTATTTCTGTGCCATGAAGTTTTCCGTCCCCATAAATTGTGATCATCTACTATCTATTCATCCCCCCACACCTTTGCACATATGTATACGTGTAAGATGTGTGGTGGATATGAATGCATGTGTGGGAACACACATAATTCTGGGTGTGTGTGTGTGTGTGTGTGTGTGTGTGTGTGTGTGTGGAGACAAAGGTTTAATGTCCTCTTCGCTTGAGCTCCACTTTATTTAATGAGTTAGGGTCTCTCACTGAACCTGGAGTTCACCAATCCTAGCTAGACCAGCTAACCAACTTCTTGCCCTGGAGGCATTCTCTCTCTGCCTGCCACATGCTAGGGTTGCAGGCGGTCTCCACACCTGCCCAGTGCTTATGTATGTTTTGGGGATCCAATCTGCTCCTCAAGCTTGCAAGCAAACAGTTTGGCCACTGAGCCACTTCCCCAACCCTCTCGTGCCTGTTCTGTTTCCTGACTTAAGCGGCAGCACTTTGCCCCGTGACTTGACTTCTTTTGTATGTTCAAGAAGAATTATAGACTTTTCCGTTTTTCAGCCTTTTCTTGATTTCTTAGCTGGCCATGGACTTTCATCTCTTTGCTTGCTTGATCCAAATCTTCTCCTCACTTGGAGTGTTATCCTGCATTCACATTCCACAGCTACAAACACAATGCTCACAGCCTCTTCGCCATCTGAACCCAGTGCACTTTTAAGTCTCACTGAGAGATGCAGAGTGTGAGTTGGTGTTTAAGGCATTCTCATAGCCTCCTTACACCACCTAGTCTCCTGTTGTTTCTCATTTACTCTTTAGTTACAGCCTTAAGCAACAACTTTCCAGCTGACTTCACTTAACGGGTGCTTGTTGACAAATTCAAATGACTTCACTTCCTACGAAGATTTATGGTGGTTGTCTTCTATTGAAATACACTCCCTCCTGTGAAACTGTTTATTTCAACCCAAGGCAAGCTGTCTTCACTCTACCCCCTAAATCTTTACAGACTGGAAATACTAGGTATACTTCTCTAAGTGGCAGTAGGGTCAAGCATGTTTTGAAGGCTTTCAAGCATGGGTGGATTTACATATATTAACAACTCTCTTGGGATTGTTGAAGTTAATTGATTAACAACAGAAAACGTGTAGCAGCTCAAGAGATGTCGACCGTTAATAAATCCCATCTGACATCTTGCAAATTACTTATCATTATTATCTCCATCTTTCAGAGGAGAAATATCAGGTAATTCCCCTTACACCCAACTGGTCCAACAAAGCTTGGAACCCAGATACTTGCGTTGGAGTCCGTAGTCTCAATCCTATACTGATGACTGACTGATCTGTTAGAAATCCATGAAAATTTCAGGCAAGACAAACGTTAGGGCTATTTTATTTCAGACTTCTTTTTTTTCATTAAAAATAATTTTTATCAGTGAAAGGATAATTTTCCTCCACTTAAATCCTTTTTTTCAGAAATAATTATAAGAAATGTATGGTCACTTAATGCTATTGTTATCAATCACATAAAAAGAAAACAATGAGTTTACAGTCACTCAGTATCATAAGAGGTGATGTGGACGGATTGTCTCAAATATCTTCTTATCTCACAAAAAAGTCTTAGAGCTGGAGAAATGGCTCGGTTATTAGGAGCATATACTATTTCTATAGAAGACCTTCGTTTGGTTCCCAGCACCCATGCTGGGTGGCTCACACTGCTTGTAACTCTAGTACCAGAGAATCCAAAGTCCTTTTCTGGCCTCCGTGGGCACCAGCACTCTAAAGTGCATACCCATGCACAGGCACACCTGCTGTGTGGTTTGAATAAAAACTGGGCCCACAGGCTCTTATATTTGAATGCTCGGTCATTAGGGAGTATGGAGTCCACAGTAATTCAGAAACATTAGCCACCTCCCCGCTTCTTCTGTTGCATGACCCTTGCCCCATATTCTCTACAGTTACAAGAAGAACAGTTGGTTAAAAATTAAGACGAGACCCCAGTTTTGTCAAGAGCTATGTTAAGATAACCACAGAGCTATGTAAGCAAACTCCCTGTTTAAGCTCGTACCAACACCTTGTTATCACAGATTGTACTACAAGTTGTAAAATGTTATCACAAGTTGTAAATTCCCGGAATGTACCACCACCTAGGACTTAACCTCAAATTATAAAAACTCTTTTCTTATATCACCCCTGAACACCCTCCCCCATTTGTGACTTTTGCTTTAACAAGGACCTATGTCCTCTGTTCAGGCTCAGTGTCAGAACATGACCTGCCATGGCACTAACTAGTTAGAAATTCTAGTACACCACAGTGATGAAATACAGTTGCCTCTGCCAATCTAACCTTGGTGGCCTTGTCCTCAATATTTGTGTGACTCACAGACCCCACAGGAGAGGCACTACTTGACAGGGATTAGGAAATGTGGCCTTGTAGTAGGGAGTGTGTCACTGAGGATAGGCTTGGGGTTTCAAATGCTCAAGCCAGGCCCAGTGTTTCTCTCTCCTCCTGTTACCTGTAGATCCTGATATAGAACCCTCTTCTACTTCTCTACCACCATGTCTGTCTGTATGCTGCCAAGTCCCACCATGGCAATAATGGACTAAATGCTTTCCTTTATAAGAGTTGCCATGATCTCTGGGCATTGGTGTCTCATGCCTTTAATTCCAGCACTCTGGAGGCAGAGGCAGGAGGATCTCTGTGAGTTTGAAGCGAGCCTGGACTACAAAGCAAGTTCCAGGACAGGCTCCAAAGCTACACAGAGAAACCCTGTCTCAAAACAACAATAAAAAAAAGAGTTGTCATAGTCATGATGTCTCTTTGCAGCAAAAGGACACTGACTAAAACATATACATACACATAATTTTAAAAATATAAAAATAAATATTTTTAAAAGATGAAAATTCTCTTCTAATAAAATCCCTTTTTTATTATCTAGATCACTAACTGCCTTCCAACTATTGTAGCTCCTACAGATTGCAAGACAAGGGTGAGCAGTTTATCTGACTTCATGCAGGCTAAGGGCAAGCCCAGGACTCAAGTTAGATACTTTTGGGCTCTTTCTAGCCCAAGGTATATTTAGTTGGAACTCAGAAAAGTTATGTTACACAGTATCATAAATGAATGTAGGATTAGCATGGAAGAGGCTGTGTATGTTCATGTTGTTGGTGTAAGTGTCTGCTCTTAGTAACAACAGAATAGCCACTAATATGTCACACCAAATGCCTGTTTGCTACACATCATTTATGGGTTCCAATTCATGTGCTGGGGCCTAATCACTAGGGGGTGTTTGAGAGCTTAGGCCACAAGGTCTGTACTCTCAAGAGTGAGACTAATTCCCTCAAGGAACCCAGCTCTAGCCTCCCACTTCCTTCTACTATGGCAGAACTCACAGAAGGTGCCATGTGTGGGGCACTGCCCTTTCCTGTTGTTCTAATTTGCTTCTGGCTTCAGTGATGAAGACTGTGACCAAAATCAACTTGGGGAGGAAAGGGTTTATTTCCCTTAGCTCATAGACCATCAACAAGTCGGGAACACGAGGCAGGACCTTAAGACCTGTCATCCATAGCAGGAATCAAACATGAGCAGCAACACACATACCACTGAGAGGGATCAGTGTGGCAGGCACTCTGCACTCCTGAAACACAACAGTAGGCAAAATAAGGCATTTTGCTTACTGACTTGCTCCCCCTGGTTTGCTCAGTTACTTTTCTTATGTAGCCCAGGCCTACCTGCCTATGGATTGTGTCGCCCACCGTGGCACTCCTCCATCACTTATCAGTCAGGAAAACACCCCCATAGACATGTTCACAGGCCAATCTGATGGAAGCCACTCTTAACCGACATTCCCTCTTCCTGGTGTGTCAAGCTGACAAACAAGATTAGCCAGCACAACCAGACCCTGCTTCTGTTAACATTCCGACTTCGGACTTCCTGGCCTCTAGAGCTTGGAAAAATAAATCTCTATCTCTAAAATGTATTTGTTAAAGTTTTTGTACAAGTGTGGGAAATTACCAATATGGAGCCAAGTGGAAATATAAGGGTATTTAATAGGGAAAAGCCTTACTACCAGTGCAACCTAGCCAGCCGGCGTGGCAGTGGTCTGTACGAAAGCCCAAAAGTGAAACCGAAAGAGAGCAGTCCCCTTCAAGTCTCGCTTACATCACCCTGACCATGCCCTCGCAAGAGTGGTCAGGCACACCTGTAGCCAGCCCCTAAGTAGGCGTGGCTACAGCTTCCCCTACAAGTATATATTGTATACTAAGTATATGCCTCCCGTTATCCTCCTTTTCATTTCCCCCCATTCCTGTCAGTCCCCTTTGTTCCACTAGACAATTTCACTTCTACTTCTATGTTATATATGCACTGGCAATTTTATGTATTTGTGTGAAATCTAGAACCACAAGTAAGAGAAAGCACGGCATGTTTGTTTTTTCCAGACTGGCGTAATTCCCTCAATACAATTATCTCCTATTGAATTCCCTTCCTCCTGTTTCCCCTCTCCACACATACCTGCCACCTTTTACTAGGTAATAGTCCTCAGTCAGGATATGAAGAAATTGAGCCTTAATTAAATTCTGTACAGATGGGAGCCGAGCAGGCTGTTGTGTTTCAGGAGTGCAGAGTGCCTGCCACACTGATCCCTCTCAGTGGTATGTGTGTTGCTGCTCATGTTTGATTCCTGCAAACATGAAAGACTGAGCATGGCTCCCTCTCATCCCATTGATGTGCTCATACTCCAGCTGTAGTCTCTGAAATGCTTCGGCAATGCCTTTGGGGGTGAAATGCCCCCCCCAGCCAATACCCAGCTTGCTAGCTTCCCCTGCTTAACACACACAAGTTTCTTTCTCCTTCACTGGTGCAGCCGAGGCCATCTTGGAATCCTTCGTGTCCACAGAGACAAGTTGAGTTTCTATTCTTTATAAATGAACGAATCTGAGATGTTTTGTTATAGCTGTCAAGATGACCGAATGAGAGACGGTTCCCCACTGCTCTAATTAGGGTTCTAACAGGATTAAGTGCAGAGCTGAGGTCGAACTATGTAAATATTATTGAAACACCACAAGGTAGCCAATAAATACATATAATGTTTATGTTTCTATGTTACAGAAACCAGAGGACTATGGTATCCTGCAGGGTGGACCAATAATGAATAGACTAGTTCATAAATAAACACTGATCAAAATCAACCAGACCAGTCAAGACAATAGGTGAATGACAGGACCAGTTTACCCTTGGGAGCATAGCCTAATTTTACTTGAGTCCCAAAGGACTATACCCAGAAAATGGATGAGTAGGTGAATTGATTCTTTGGTTTCTCTTAATTAATGAGAAAACTTAATTGAAAATGGAACAAAGAATAAAGAGAGTTTGAGGGAGTAAATTTAAAACAAAGAAAGGCAAGGGCAAGTGATTGGTCAAAGAGGAAAGAAAAGGAAATGGCTGCATGTGTGAGACAAGGCACAGCCAGCATGTTCCACGAGCACAAGGGGAAGACTAGGGCTCTGAAGACTAACACTTGCCTTGGGCCCAGCAGCTGAAGCATCTTTCCGAAGGGCACAGATGTGAGCAGAGAGCTCCACAATCGTCCCGGGGAAGCTTTATAAGCTCATCACAAATGACCTGTAGAGAGGAGTCAAATGGTAATACAGTACCGAACAGTGTCAATCAAGTAGGACCTCAGCGGGGGGGGGGGGGCAGCATTAGTCCCAACTCCACTGAACAACCTGAACTGACAGAGTGGTATCTGCAAGGCTTTGGGAAATTTGAAGGAGAATTAGTGGCAACCAGAAAGGGAATGGGCACTGCCATCATGAGTATGATGTAACCCCCTTTGCTTGGGAAATTCTTGTATTGTGGGAAGTGAACTGAGAGACTCATTTACACTTAACACTTAAGTGCAGTAGGCAGAGCACACAATAAAACATATACAAGTACAAAAGCCAGAGGCAGGCAGATCTCCATGAGTTCAAGCCCAGCCTGATCTACACAGCGAGTTCTAGGACAGCCAGAGCTACATAGTGAGATCCTGTCTCAAAACAAATAAACAAACAAACAAACAAAAAACCCAACCAAAACAAAAGTACTAAAGCCTAGCTCATAGATGAAGAGAGAAAAATCTTCACTCTGGGACTACTGTTGAGCAAGACAGGTGGCCGGAAGTCCTCTCTGGATATTTCTGTCACCCTTTCCAAAGGTCTGCAGTAAAGATTTGTAGTTTCTCTGGGTGAGAGACAAACACTTTGAAGCTCACTGGAGCTATTTTATGTAGGAAATGGATAACATATTACCCCTCGTTCTGTCTCTGCAATGGGATAAACATCTGTGATGCACAGCTCTGCATGTGTCCATTCCTTTTACTGGGATAAGAATCTTGAGAGCCAAGCAGTGGTGGCTGGGAGAACCCATGTCACAGGACAAAGGCAGGAAGGGACTGTGGTGATTCTGATCTCTACTTCAGCATATCTGCAATGACAAAAAAAGAAGAAAGACAAAATCAGATATGATGGTATATGCTTGCATTCCTGAGGTTTGCTGGCCTAACCTACTCAGCAATCCTCAGCCCCAGTCAGAGGTACTCTCTACAAGGAAAGAAAACAAAACAAAACAAACAAATAACAAAAACCCGGTTGGTCTGTACAGATGACTGAGCAGTTAAGAATGAGTCTTCCTCTTCCAGAGAACCTGTATTTGGTTCTCAGTACCAACAAAGGGTAGGTCACAACCATCTATAACTCTGTTCCAGGGGCATCTGGTGTCATCTTCTGTCTGACACAGAGAGAGGGAGGGGGACAGAAGGGAAGGGAAGGAAAGGAAATAAGGGGGACTGTTAGGAAGCAATTCTAAGAAATACTGGCAGCTATCTTAGAGCCTCCATCTCAAGACTCAAAGGCTGTATTGGCTCACACCTCCATTTTTCTGGAGTGAACAGTGCTAGATATTAAGAAACCACTGTGTGGTTTGTCCAGATTGCTTGAGACATTCCTTAATAGCTTCCAATGCCTCAAGAGTCAGTGAAAACATTGCGATGACATGTTCTTCTCTTTATTTGTATTTAATATATGTGGGGCCAAAGGGTACAAATTATTCTCTACAGGGCCAACCACTTGTCAGAGGATGAAGGGGGAAAACTGACAAGCCAAAGCCCTGCTTTCAGAATTGAGGATCTGGCCAAGAACAAATAGCTCAGAGTGTCCCCACCAATCTTTAAACACAGATAAGGTAAGCCAAATAAACACCAGCAATAATCGTTTTACAAATAACTTCCTGGGATTTGCTTTTTTATTTAATCACAAAATCAACAGTGAGATTTGCAACTGGCCAAATAAATGTAAAAATGTACAACTGCCTATGAAGACCCCAGCTAGAAAGTGTGCAGCATCCTCATCTCTTTGCTTAAATATTTTAAAAGCCCAGACCAGTGTTGAATACAATAGACACTGAAAGACTGAAGAAAGATTTTTTTGTTTTTTTTTTTTTCTTTTTTCTTTGAGCCAGAGTCTGTGGGTGCACACCTTTAATCCCATCCTTTGGGAGAAGTACAAAGCCAGCTTTCTCTAAATAGTGAGACCCTGCCTCAAAACCAAAACAAATGATTCAGGGAGCATTCCATGGGCATGCTGCCTATAATTTATTTATTCCTCTTCCTGAGAGGCTATACAACAATAAAAGTCCCAGAAAGGAAACAAAGTCTCCATGTGGATCGAGTTAGGAAAGGGTAGAAGAGGGAAACTGTTCTTTGACTGGGGGCCACACACTGTGGTGGGGTGTTAGAACTGGGCTCTTTTAGATGATAGTATTTGCCACTTTCTCTCTAAATGGTACCCAGGGTTGTTGGAACTCCTAAGATACAGGATATGAACGATGATAATAATAGGATACAAATGGGAACAACCTAAAGAATAACAGGTCAAGTCTCCTGTTTTAGGAATTGTGTTTGCTCTTTGCTCTCTCTTTGGGCTGTCTTTCTAAAAATGCAGAAATGATGGGTGTTAACTCTATCTGTCTAATGTAGACTGCACAACCCTGGGTACTAGAAGAGACAATAATTAGGAGTACTTAAGAAGTCAGCATGAGAGCTAACCCCTGTGCAGTCCACCATGCTGCCACTTACTTGTTTTGTTTACTGTTGCTCTCTTTTACCCTTCTACGGTGTATAGTTGCTAAGGAAACAAGAAAGGACGGTGGGTACAAGGATGAGGATGGGATTAGAAAACCCATACAATGGGTGAAGTTTATTTAGTTTATAGGAAGTGAGGAAATATACTTCAGCAATTATAATGTCAGTTCTCATGTATCTGGTAATCTATAAAGACATGCTAGGGGCTCAAAACCGTCTCCCTGCTAGAGTTCAGAAGCCTTTAAAGACTGTTGAGTGTGACTGGGGAGAAATGTCTTCACTGGGTATGCAGTGAAACCTGGACTTCAGTTCTTCATTGATCAGTCAGTATCTGGACCATCTACCATCCATGCATAGTTCTCTTTCTCCTGGGTCTCCCCTCCCCTCGGGAAATCAAAAGTTAGTTTGAAATCTATAAGAGGATTGCACAATTACAACATCAACCTGGTCCAGCTAGTCATATCACCAAGCTGAAACTGTTATTTAATTAAATATCTTCCCAAATCCAGAACATCACCTCTGTCCAAGTTCTGTGGCCCAGAGGGAAGAAGAGTGCACGCACACACACACACAAAGACAACAAGAACACCACAATGTCAGGAGGTCCAGAAGAGTAGAGGCAGGACACCACAATGTCTGTCAGGAGATCCTGTAGAGCAGGAACAGGACACCATGGCATCTGGAGATCTGGTCTACCTGTTTTGGTGATCCATTTGGATGGCTGAAAGAAAACACATGGAACAAAGTTTGCTCTCACTTATTCATTCCTTCAATTCATCTGACAAATATTTACCAAACACTTAAAGTTAGCCAAATTGTGCCACTGTGAACAACAAACATCTTTTTAAATTTTGTATGTTGTTATTTTGTATGTATGGGTGTTTGCCTGTACATATGTCTGTGTACTGTGCTCACAGAGGCCAGAATATGCATCAGAATCCCTGGAAATGGAGGTACAAACAGTGGTTAGTGCCTTGTAGGCTTGGACTAGAATTCAGAGTAGAACCCTCTGGAAGAGCAGCTAGTGTTGTTGATGACTGAACACTCTCAACAGCCAAATAGTGATTATTTTTTATGTCTGTGTCATGTTTTTGTTTTTTGGAGATAAGGTTTCTCTGAATTGTTTTGGAGGCTGTCCTGGAACTCACTCTGTAGAACAGGCTGGTCTCAAACTCACAGAGATCTGCCTGCCTCTGCCTCCCGAGTGCTGGGATTAAAGGCGTGTGACACCTATACCCGATCGTGTCATGTTTTTAAGCCACACCAAGATCCACAGACAGGTAATGGTGCTCCCGCATGATGTAAAAACGAATCATTGCACAGGAATAACATAGAGAAATGTCACATGATACACAGATCAGAATCCAGAGAACTTCCTCAATGGGGGGTGGGGTGGGTGGGTGGTGGTAAAATGGGGTATGGTGTGGGGAGGATCAAGCTGTAAGACAGAGGTCAAAATGAAATGGGCCAAAAGATAGGTTTGCTTCTGACCTATAGACGTGGAAACTGGAGGAGACAGAAAGAAAATGGAGAGGACAGAAGGTAGCATATGTTTCCAGAACTAGAACCACTTCAAAACACATGAAGTCTGACTCCACTTTCTGCTTATCCTGCACTGGAGAGTCTGTGGCTCATCTGGGCTCCAGCACCCCAGCCCACACTCTGCTCTGTGGCGGCAGGAAGCTGTGCAATGATGTCTCCTCCACCTGCGGCTCTTCGGCTCACTTTCACTCCCAGCCCCTTTCCCTTCCAGGGTGGATTATCAGCTTTCTGGAAATGACTCACCATGAAGTACAAATTACCAGTATTGACACAGCAGGTTACCTCTGAGCAGACTGTGCACTTTGCCAGATACACAGTCTCTGTGCAAACAGATGACTTGGAGCTCAGTCTGCAGGGACTCTCAGGGGGGAAAGGGACTGAGTGCTATTGAGAGGGGTTAACTGCCCTAGAAATTCTCCACCTCGACTGGATGTGGGATCTACTCTCCTACCCTGTGTTTGTGCTTGTGGTGTTCACTTCACTAAATGCGTGATTTGTTTTTAATCAAGAGAGGACCTTACTGTGTGGCCCAGGCTGAACTCAAGCTCCCAAGATTACAGGCAAACACCTTTGTGCCTGGATAAAAATTTAACCTTTAAAAAAATTGCTACTTTTACCTGGTGGTGGTGGTGCATATGCCTTTAATCCCAGCACTCAGGAGGCAGAGACAGGAGGATCTCTGTGAATTTGAGGCCAGCCTGGTCTACAGAGCAAGTTCCAGGACAGGCTTCAAAGCTACAGAGAAACCCTGCCTTAGAAAAGAAGAAGAAAAATGAGGAAGAGGAAGAAGAGGAGGAGAAGAAGCAAAAGCATTACTCTTTATGTGTATGTGTTTGGTTGAACATATTATATGTACCACGTGTGTGTATGATGCCCATAGAGCCAGATGAGCGTGTCAGACCTCCTGGAACTGGCTGTAAACTGTGAGTCAAACCCGGGTTCCCTGTAAGAGCAGCCAGTGCTCTAAAGCGCTGAGCCATCTCTCCAGCCCACACTTGAGCTTTTGAAGAACACTGTTGTCCATCTATCTGCCTTATCTGCACTTCAAGTGCTCAGAACAAGGCCTTGGCAACAGTCAACACCCAGAAAATGCTGTTAGTCAACTGTTCAGTGAATCTCATCTGTTTATGGTACCCTGTAGCACAGACCTGATAAACTAAACATTAGGAGACAAGAAAGCCAGAAAATTGAAAAGGGAATACCATTTTATTTTACATGATGCTTGCCTTTGTTGTAGATTAAATGGAAAGAGTCGAAAGTTAAAAAATAAAAAATCCTAATTTTCCCTGAAGGGTCAATTTTGTTGACATAGTGCTACAAATTCATCCAGGTTTTTAAAGTTATCTCTGTATCTATACATAAAATGTATGTGTTTAACAACAGCAAAAAAGCACCAAATTAAAAATAAGGACTTAACCTTTTATAAGTAATTTGGAAAGTTAAAAACTCATGACCAAGCACAGAGACTAAGTATTTATGGACTCCTCAGCCACAAACGGGACATCTGTAGCACAGCCCTTCCTCACTGCTGTGCTCATGAATTCAGAGCAGCATAAGACCAATTCAGCATCCCCTATTAGAGAGGGAGGGGGCTCATGAGCCTCCAACCCTTGCTGAGGAGCTATTGACAGCTGAAGACTTCTGGATCAGGGACAGTCCATTTTGTTTAAGAGTGTGGCCCCACACCTGTACATGGACAGTATAAAATAAACTCGGTGCAATATATATATATATATATATATATATATATATATATATTATATGTATTCATATATATATATGATATATATACTTATATATATATAAGTATTCGAAGTTGGTAAGGAATGGGGATGTAAAGGGGATCTGAAAGGAGGTGGGGAGAGGAATTGGGGGTGAAAATTGTCAAAATACATTGTACACTTGTATGAAATTTTCAAGGAATTAATAAAAAAAATATCCTTTAAAAACCCATGACCATCTTGATGGACAATAACATCTATTTCCTTTTACATGGTTAGCTAATGATCTAACAGCTAGATTTTCCAGAAGACCCAATTCTAAATTCCCTCTTGCTGGACATCAAGTTGGTTCCAACTTTTCACTGTGACTTTTAAAAGCAAGACAAAAGATGTCTTTGTTGCTAATTCTCTGTGCTCATTATTTCCTGTCACAAGGGAAACTATTATCACTGTTATTCTGAAATCACCAGCAATATTTGCTGAATGTGCCCTGTGCCGGGCACTTTACGAAGTCCGTTTAATCCTCCCTCGGATCCTATTATTTACAGACAAGGAAAGTAACTTTAGAGACACTGAGTAATTTTCTGGAAACTACTGTGACTGGTGTCTTTGATTCCTGTTGCCAAACTGTCTCCTGGTGTTAGAATGTTTTAGGGACTCCAAACCTGTCCCCTCAGGTAAAACCTGCACTAATGAGAGATTGCAGCACCCCTGGAGGAGCCATTCCCATGTTTTGTCAGCCAGTTCACGTTTATTTATTCCAGACCTTTGTGATAGCTTGTTTACCCCATGGCCTTGTGATAGTTTAATTGCCTTACACTGCCAGGGAGTGGGAGACCTTTTGACTCAGTTTATGATTGAACTGTGTTCCAGAGAACAGTAGATTTCAGGGCTCAGAGCTCTGAAACAAAAGTTTGGGAGCTGATCTCCTCTCCTTTTCTGACACGTGGTCCTTGTGCATACCGGTAAACTTACCTAAGCCTTAACTCACATATAAATGGCCAAAATAACATTGACCTAACTCAATGTTAAAAGGGCTTAGGAAGAACAAATGCTAGGAATGCAAGGTACTGTTATCAATGATCACCCTTATAAGTATTGCTTTGTTTCTTCTTAGATAACCCTTGCTTTGGGGGGTGGGGAGGGCAGAACCAATGGGCTTTTTGAAAGTATTTCATGTGCAAAGTAAACATTTTATCTAAATCTATATAAAACAAAGAGCATCGGCTTTTATTTCTTGTACTCATACATGTTGGTGGAAAGGGCTGGAAGGCCTTGTTTTCTTAGACCAGTAACTGAGAGAAAGTGGGCTCAACCCAAGGAGCTAGTTAGTAATAATCCTGAGCCACAGACCAAACATTTTGTAATTACTGTAAGCTTTGTGTGATTATTTGGAACTGGGCGGTCAGGACAAAGGAAAAGCTCCTCCTCCGTTTACAGAAACTCCTTGCAACAAATAAGGAGAGTACTAGGGACAATGGCAGACATGCTCTCCCCAAACAAAGAAGGTTGGAGCTTATCCAGGAGCCTATACATATTCATCTAGGGAATATGTGGAGGGGCGGCCCTATTTGTGAGACAACCCAGTTTAAGATGACAGAGTACATGTTCAGAAGGGAAAGCTAATGGACGTGATCACTTGTGGGCATGCTCAGAATTTTAATTCATTTTTATTTGTGTGTGTATACTTCCTTGTCTGTATTGTACTGTGTGAATGAGGTGACCTTAGAGGACCAGAAGAAGGTGATAGACACCCTGGAACTGGAGTTACAGGTAATTGTAAGCTATTTGATGTAGGTGCTGGGAACTGAATCTGGATCCTCTCCAAGACAAAGCGCCTTAACCTCTGAGGCCCTCAGTTCACATCCCAATAAGGCAAATTTACTCTAGGTCACCTTGGTCAGATTGACTCAATAGCCTTGGCTGCTCCCTCTAAGATTCTCCAAAGATCTGTAGCTAGAACAAAAAGAAACATTAACGGTGAATATACACATTATCAGTCTTTTAAAGGGACTGCAGCCTTTCCCTCCAGTAAGTTGCAGGACTGTGTCCCTAAAGGTGTCTGCCTCAATTAATGCAAAGATCTGAGGAGAAACGTGGGATATTTGTACACTGTATGAAGATTTATTCATGTAGTTGGTTTAATAAAGACTTTAACAGCAAATAGCTATGCACGAGGTATAGGTGGGACTTCCAGGCAAAGAGAGAAGTAGGAGACAAATCTAGGCAGAAGTAAGATGCACACAGAATGGGAGAGAGGTAAAAATCGGTAGAACATGGATTAGTAAAAACTATGGGTCAATTTAAGTGGTAAGAGCTGGTGGAACAAGCCTACGCTAAAGCTGGGCTTTCATTATTAACAAGTCTCCATGTTATTATTTGGGAGCTAGCGGCCCAAGGAAAAATCCAAATACAGAGAAACTTGGAAGAGAAGGGTTGAGAATACAATCCTGCAAAGTGTTTAGTCATCAAGTAGCAAAAACACCGGCATTTTCAATAAGCAAAAGCTGTCAGAGAGAAATAAAAGGAAAGACAGGAAGAAAACAGATGTCAGAAAACAATGGATCATGGATATGGAAAGACTAGAATGTTCCTAAGAAGGAGCAATGAAGTGACATTCTGAATAAGCTAGATGGCCCTGGTCACACATCCAGTTCCTGCATCAAGAGGAGGGCGCATTGTTGAGAGTATAGCACAGAAGCAGAATCAGACTTGTAAATGTTGCTTTAAAATGAAATGGGCTGGGGTAATGAATGGCTCAGTGGGTAAAAGCACTTGTCACATAAACACAGGGACCTGGGTTCACATTCCTAAAAGACATGTAAAGTCAATCACACACAGCATGTCTCTGACACCAGTCTCCTACAGAGATGGGAAAATTCCCAGAAGGTCCTTAGCTAACTAACCTAGTATATACAGCAGAGAGGGGTGTCAGGAGGGCACAGGACAAAGTAAAAGGAATGAACAACACCGAGGTTGTCCTCTGCCCTCCATATGTGTGGAGTAACACGTGAGCACTTGAATTCATACACATGAACATATACACTCACATACATAAATGTGCATGCCATATACACACCGTACAAACACACACACACAAAATAAATCAGTAAATAAAATGAAATCAAGCATTCAGGCATATAACTGGAGCTGTGTGGTTTTCAGTTCTATAGTTACCAGCAGTATTCCACTTCACGTCACTTTGTTCTCTATCTGGGAAGATTTCTCACCCTCTTTCCAATACTGTAAATTACAGAACTTTATAGTCTCCCCCTGTGTTGGTGGAGTTTTTCTTGTCCCACCAGGTCCCACAGCCATTTCAGTCCCAAATAAGCACACAAAGACTTATATTATTAAACTGTTGGCCAGTAGCTAGGGCTTCTTATTGGCTAGCTCTGTCTTAATTATTAACCTATAACTGCTCATCTATGTATTTCTACATGGCCTTATCTTACCAGAGACTGTCTGGCATGTCCTAATCTTCCTGGCATCTACGTGACATCTCTTTCTGGTGCCTCTCTGCCTCTCTCCCCAGCATTCTCATCTCTTAGCCCCACCTATCTTCCTGTCTCTATTGGACAAACTGTGTTTTATTCATCAACATATATACAGAAGGACATCCCCCATCACCCCTGAAAGAACCAAAGAACAAATTTTAATGCCAATCTGCTCTTCAAGCGGATGTGGCATCCAACACAGCCCTCTTAGAGGCAAAGGCTCTGTAGGAGAGAGTTTGTGAATATTACCCCCACATCTGGGGTCTTGAGAAAATCTATGCAGAGAAGTTTAATTTTAAATTTAATTTCTGCTGGCTAATTAGTCATTCCTAAATGAAACCACCCAAAAGAGAGGAGTTTAATCTAATGCAGGCTTGGAGACAAAGCAGAAAATTAAAGCTGACTTCTCAGAAAGAATTCTGAGGGTAGCACAAAGGGAAGTGGATAACTGATATTAAACCATGACAGGTTAAAGGGAAAAAACCCTTAAATGCCTTCTAAATGAAACTATTCTCTCTCATAATTTCTTAAAGATGTATCTCCCCCCCCCCCAAAGGATCAGTAGGAAACTCCTGGCTTTCTTTCCCCTCTTATACAAGTCAGAGTCTTAATGTCATTTCACTGCCAAATTATTCCAACATCACTGCATGGCTTTAAAAAGGCAAAATGGCTTGTTTTGATGAATGGTTTGACATCTAAAAGGGCAAGTCATTCACCCTAATTAACAAAGCTGTTGGTGAGGAAGGGGCCGATCCCAGAAGTAGAGGCCCTGAGGTTCAGTCACTAATATTCCCACTCTGGTGGAGCCAAAGCAAGCTGCTTGCGCAGGCATCCTCCATTTTCTTCATGGGAAACTGGGGCTTCGTCCTGCAGCCTATCATGTCAGATTGAAAAGATTTAATTTAAAACATTTAGACGTTATGTTGGGCAATGACGTCTCTGAGTAAATTCAGTTCCTGGAACTAAATAGACCAAGAAAAAAAAAAAGAAAAATGTTGTTAACTGATAGGAAGCTATGTGTCTCACAAGTGTTGTTTTGGAAAGAGATTTATTGGAAATGATGGGAACCTAATTACAGTTAATGAAGGGGATCGTCTCAATTATAGAGGCTGACCTGGGTTTGATGGAGTTGCCCTAAGAAGCTTGGCTGGGAAAGCACCCGGAGCATCTTCCTCCAGCTAGTCATCATTGCAGGCATGTAGAGGAAAGGCAAAGCCAGATTGAAGCTCCACTACTCAGAATATTCTGGAAAGAAGATAGCAGAGTTACTAGCTTGTGCTCAATACCATGACTTCTGACATTGGTGCCGGGAGGAGGCGCAAGGAAGGAGCTCTGTAACTCAGATTAAGACACAAAGCACTGAGCCTGCTTCACAGTGAGACTCTCACACATATGCAGTCCCACAGGGCCACATTTTACAACAAGGGACAGTAGCAAACTGTGCATGCAAGAAGAAGAAGACGTCTCTATGAGGTATGGAAGAAGGGAGCAAACACAGAAAGCAGGTAGTGAGTGTGGTCACATTCTTTGTGGCAGCCCTGCTGTACGCAGAAGTGGAAAGAGTGGTACTTGTCAGCCTCCCCCAAAAGAACCACATATAGAATGAACTGGTTCTCTGTGGTGGTGTGAATGAGAAGGCCTCCCACAGACTCATGTCTGAATACAGTCAGTGTCCCAAGTTTGTGGCATTGTTTGGGGGGTATAGGAGGTGTGGCTTGGAGGAGGGTTTTGAGGTCTTAATGCCTTGCCATTCCTGTGCTCACTCTGTTTCCTGCTTGCAGTTGGGGACAGGAGCTCTCAGTTTCTGCTGCACTTGCCTGCAGTCTGTTGCCATGTATAGACCCTAACCCTCTGGCACCATAATCCCAAATAAACCTTTTCTTTTGTAAGTTGCCTTGGTCATGGTGTTTCATCACAGCAGTAGAAAATTGCATAATATATTTCCCTTTCTGCCTGACCTGTAACCCCTGTTTGTATAAAAGAAAAATGCAGACAGACCTTTTGTGGAAAAGCCAAGTGGTAATTCTGGGAATGTTGGCTACATCAGACCTCAATCATTAATTCAAGTCCTGGAAATTTCACACTTAGTAGAGTTTTCCCTTCCAGAGGGATTTCGAAGATAGAAGGTTCTGTGATTTTCATTTTAATGGTGAAGAGAGAAGATCGGGAAAACCATAGGAAGAGTTTCATGCATGTATTTAACAACAGCTGATTGACACCTACTCTTTGCAAGATCTATGCTTGCAGCAGAGACTTTCAAAGGAGCTCAAGAGACATCCCTATCTGATGTATAATCACCTACTTAGGAACTGCATGAAAGAGAGAACCAGACATGAACCCCCAAATGACTAGTAAGTAAAGTCTACCCATCATGAGAAGGCGGAAAAGAGAGAAGAATTTTCAAGGATGTTCAGTGCCCAAGAGAGGGCACTGAACACCACAGATAATCCGAAGGGAAAGGAGCTAAGAAAGAACTCAAAAGTGGCCTTCCAGAGGATGTGGACCACAAGACTAGAAAATAAAAGGGGGAGCAGAAAAAGCTCCAAAAGGGATTCACAGATGAGAAACAGACCAGTTGTAACAAAAAGCAGCACAGGAGTCCAACTAATAGTTTCCTCGAGCACCCTCATTACAGCAATTTCGTATCTGGTTTGTAAAATTGGGTGTCAAGAGCCATAGCAGCAAACTGGATGCACAGTGAGACTTTCACAAAAGCTGAGTCCCTTCCTCTGACTGTATCCTTTCGTCCTGGAACATCCATACCCACGCTAGGAAGAGAAAGGCTATCCACAGAATTCTTCATTTAGCTTGATTGGAAGTCAGTACTACAAACTCTCTTTCATAGAATGAACAGCAGCATAAAGTGTCACATGGGGGCTGAGGCTATACCTCGGTTGGGAGAGCACTTGCGTACCATCACAGAGTTCTAGGTTCCATCCCCAGCACTGCATAGACCAGACATGGTGACACATATTTGTAATCTTAGCACTCAGGAAGTAGAGGAAGTAAGAGATCAACTTGGGCTACAGGAAATCCTGTCTCGAAAAAAATTTAAAAAGAGGTCGTCTGAATACCTAGGGGAAGGAATGCAGAGTATCTTCTGAGTTTAGTTCTCTTTAGGAAACCACCATTGGGAGCAAAGACAAGTGTTTTATATGACGCTGGGTGGAGGGCATTCTCCCTTCTTGAACTTAGAACTTTGTAGATAGGGAATGGAGCTGGTAAATTGGGAATTGGGTTTGTTAGCTACAATCATCTCCTTATCCTTCTATTTTGTCTAATAACTGTTATCAGCTTTAATGGTGTGTATGTCTGTGGGTGTGTGGCTGTGTGTGTGTGTGTGTGTGTGTGTGTGTGTGTGTGTGTGTGTGTGTGCTCACAAACCACCCGTGTGTAGATAAGTTCTCATCCCACTTTGTTTTGAGGCAGAGTCTCTCTGGCTTCTGGTTTCTGTTGCTGTGTCACATACTCCATTGCTAGCCTTTAAGCTTCATGCCATTATCTAGTCTTCTCTTCCCATCCTATGTAGGCGTACCCAGGTATCCAGGTTACAGATTCCTGCCACTATGTCTGGCTTTCTGCACCCAGCTTTTTCTGTAGGCTCCAGAAATCTAGCTCAGGTCACCAGACTGACACACCAAGTGCTTTCCCAGATAAGCCATCCCCCTGGGCAGGTTTTGATGCTTTCTTGAAAGTGAGTTAAACAACTACAAACCTTACAACAATTTCCTTCATTCTCAACCACTACTACTCAAAAATGGGGATTTGGTCAAAAGATGTTCTCAACTTAACAGTAGGGTTCTCTACCAACCTCATATCTTCAGAAAAATATCCTAGAGGCCAAAACAAAGGGATAAGGTGACAGAAGAAAACCCCACAGTAAGCCGAGCATTTGGATATACACCATTTCAATGCATGAAGCAATGTCCTTAGCTTTTGTATCTTACAAACATCTGTGGGATAAGAACTAATTTCTGTGGACTGATAAGATGGCTCTGTAGGCAAAAGCATTTGTCACCATGCCTAACCTGAGTTGAATTCCCATAACCCTACATGGTACAAGAACAGAACTAACTTGTGGGGAACACCCTAACCAAGCCCCCTCGGAGGCTGGCTAGAGGTGTGCCTGACCACGCCCATCAGGGTGTGATCAAGGTGATGTCAGGGTGACGTGTGAGAGGTTTAAAGGGACAGATAAGGCACATGGGCGCTCTTTTGACTTGCTGCTTTAAGCACTCTCTGGCTTGCTGTTGGCTGGCGTTTATCTATTGAAAGTTATCCTAACCTTATGGATTTCGTATCAGTTATTTAACTCAATACTAACTCCTGCAAGTTGTCCTCTGAACTCCACATATGTGTCATGGCATGTGTATGCCCACATATATGGACACACAAATAAAAGTAAAAAATAAAGAAAAAACTAGTGTCTATGGCTGAGCTTTGGCACCTCTGTCTTTTTCATTCTTCAATTGCAGTCTCACTACCACTGAGTTTCTCTGGAGATGTGTCAATACTATTAATTTTTTTCAACAAATTGAGATTTAAAAACAATTGGCTGTTATTAGCAATCAGTGAACTTCGAAGTTGTTCGAAGGAAACCTGATAATAATACAAATGAATCAATCTCCACTGTAAATATGTAAGGGAGTTGTGATTAGAGGAGACTTGGTCTCTCCACAGCAGAAGTGACCAGCTGGGCTTTAACAAATTAACAAATGCGGTTCAGTCTTAGTGCCTATTCCTTTGTCTCTATAACTTGTTTTCTCTCACTGGTGGTTTTAACATGACCTCTGAGTCGAAACAAAGATCTTTCTGTGCTTATTTCACATTGTCTGAGAATGGTGACTTTCCCATTTCAAAATTTTCCTTAGCCATAGGAAAGCATAGGAATGAAAATTACAACGTATACAAAACCAACCAAACAAACAAAAAACTAGTCAGACTTTGTCTAATTCATTAAGTGGATAAGTCCACTACTGAGAATGTCCAATGTTATTATCGTTATTATTTATGCTGTAGTAATGAGGACTGAACTCAGGGCTTTGCACATGCCTCCAGCTGGAGACCAAGTGTTCAAACGCATGAGCCAGTGGGAGACATTTCAAACCCCAGTCCTGGACATGAGCTGGGAGCTTCGAAAGCAGTAAGCTGGGCAGTCACACACTCACCTTCTTCATCTCCATCGCTCGAGTCCGATGTCCTTCACTGAATTGTCTCAGAAACTATTATTTCTCTATGACAAGGTGGAATCCTAGCCTTTGGGAAACTGAGGCAGGAGTAGCATGAGTTAGAGGATAGCCTGTGCTACATTGTGAAACCGTCTCAAACAAACAACAAAAGACATGTTGTGTCAAGCACTTGTTTAACATTTCAGAGACAGGGACAAATTCAGTGCTTATTATTTTATACTGTTTCTATGCATGTGTGTCTCTGTGTCTGTGTGTGTCTGTTCGTCTGTCTGTGTCTCTCTGTGTACATGCTCCTATTTTGTACAACGATACATTTTTTGAAATTTCATGCTACTTCAATACTTTTCTAATTTATTTTCTTTAGTTTTCTTCTTTACAGCATGTATCTTTTAATCATATTTTTCTGCTATCTGGCCTGTGCTTGGCACACAGTGTATCAGAATAGTGTTGATCCCAGGGAACCTTGACTTCGAGGTTCTTTTGTTTTCACCCTAAGCCAGCCCTGACTCTGAGTTTGAAATATAGTATTTACTGTTCTTTGGCAAAGAAAGTAGCCATCTATAAGAGTTGGACTGTGTTGTGTCACACACCAGTGACTGGGTTTCATTAACTGTTGTGTCCTACTTGTTTCTGCTGCTGGGATAAACACCATGACTCAAAGCAACTTGAGGAGGAAAGGGTCTATATATCACTGTACAGAAAACGGTCCTTCATGAAGAGAATTCAGGTTAGAAACCCAGTGCTGCCTCCTGACTTGCTCTCCAGGCTCATGCTCAAGTTCCTTAATTATAAATCCAGGACCACATGCTCTGTGGTGGCACCACCTACAGTGGCTGGGCCTCACATACCAATCATTAACCAAGAAAATGCCCTCACAGACTTGCTTACAGGTCAAGCCTGATGGAGACAAGTTCTCAGCGGACATTGTCCTCTTACCAGATGATGCTAGCTTGTGCTGCTGGGTCATTTTCTGAGACAGCAGACTCTTTCCTCCTTTGACCTGTTTTAATGTGAGTCATAAGTGTGTCTGGTAAGGGGCTGTGTTTGACTTCCAAAAGTGGATTTCATTTACTATGTTTTCATATTTTGCTGACATGTTATTTTTTAAAATAATTTAGGATTTGTTACTCCTTAAAGGAGATAGGATGTGGGTTTGGTTTCTTTTTTCAGTGCTATCTTTATAAGATTTTGGTACAATGTTATGTTGCTTTCTAAAAATATCCAGAAAGCCTTCCTATCTTTCCCAGGCCCCTGAAGTCATTCTTAAAGCATCTGCATTGTCAGTGCTCCAGTTAGGAGCCTGGTCCCAGGGTGCTCCTTCTCTCTCTCTCTCTCTCTCTCTCTCTCTCTCTCTCTCTCTCTCTCTCTCTCTTGCACACACACACCACATACACACACTACATATACACACATATATACACTACACACATACACACCACACACACACACATGCACACAAACACATACACACCACACACACACATACACACACACACAACACACACACATATACACACACATAAACACACACGTTTACACACATACAACACAACACACACATAAACACACAAAGTTAAAGGTTTGGACTTGTTCACCCATGAAACCTGACATTTTTAGCAGGAGTCATTGAAGTGAGTAGGTAGACTTTACTAGTCTCTTCAACTGTTTCTGTGGTGGTTGGTTCTTTTTTTGTATCTTTATAGCTCCTGAGATTAATTTTATTAACATATTTTCTTAAAATTAATTTTCCTCACAGGACATGATGGAACACACCTTTCAACTTAGCATTTGGGAGGCAGTGACAAGTTGATCTCTGTGAGCTCCTGGCCAGCATGGTCTACATAGTAAGGTCTAGGCCATCCAGGACTACACAGTGAGACTTTATCTCAATAATAATAGCAATAGGGAGCTACAAGAATGAGAAGGGAAGAGAAGGAAGAATGCAGAGGTCATGAGGGAGCAGAAAGGTTGAGTCGGGTGTAGATTAGAAGAAAGGATATGTGATAGGTAGGGTTTTAGTTGGGGGGGTGGTAGGGGAGGAAGGGAGGGAGAAGGGAACTGGGATTGTCATGTAATTCAATCTTGTTTGTAATTCAAATAAAAAGTCAAAAATATAAAAAACAATAATAGTAATAATAATAATAATTCTCACCTAAGCTTCCAAGCTCATTTGCATGTCGCTTTGAAAGATGCTGCTTAATTATTCTTTAAATAGCTCAGACTGTTCCTTCAAACTTCCCATTTGCAAAGATGATTATGTGAATTCTTTGTTTCTTTTTTTCTTATGGCCCAAACCCAGGGCATTGTGTTTGTTAGGCAAATTCTCTACCACCGAGATAACACCCAGTCCCTTGTCCTTCATTTTTGAAAGGTTTGCCTAATTTTTATTTATGTCTATGAATATATGAGTGTATATCTACAAATGTGTGTGCACAAAACAGAGAGAGAGAGAGAGAGAGAGAGAGAGAGAGAGAGAGAGAGAATATGCATGGACATACAGACAGTTTTGAGCCACTAAATGTGGATAATAAGAATCAAAGTCAAAATCCCCTTAGCTCCCCTATCCACTTTTGAGACAGGATCTTACATAACCCAATCTAGCCTTGAATGCCCTATGTACCATCCAAGACTGACCTCGAACTCTATAATCTCCTGCCTCTGTCTCCCAAGTGCTGGGCTTGCATCTGTGCCCCAATATACCCAGCCAGTTTTTTCTCTCTACTTGATTAAGTTAGGTGAAGGATGGCATGTGGTTCAGAAGTGACAGACCTTAGAGTAACCATGTCTGGACTGGAATCCTGCCTCAGTTATTTCTTCTATTTTTATAAGAACAAGAAGAGTAAGATGAGAAGGACAAGGGTAGCTCTAATGGCAGATTCAGTTACATCATGAAAACAGATAGCAGTCCTCAATAGCCTATGGAATATGATCATTGAGAAAAAACAAGGGGAATGGACACAGATGGCCACATGGTGGCTCTTCACATTCCTGTCTGAAAGCCACACATGCCACTACAGTTCAGACTCACTGTTCAAAGCAGTGTGTGTCTGAGCCCATGCTACTGAGCAGAGAAGTGGGGTCCTCACCAAAGCTGTACAGTCCACCAGACGGAGTGACATGAGCCAGGCTGTGCGGACCCGTGAGAACCACATAGCTTCTTAGGCTTCATGTGGGTCTACAGGAAAGATATAATACATTACTTCATTCAAAAAACCACTAAGGAGCTCCCATTATTTGCTTTACACCAGGCTCCGGTGGGCTGGTGTGCTTACCAGCTTTCTTATTTATAAGCCTACCCTCACTAACAAGAACTGAGCCGTTAATATTGTGTGTTATAAATCTTACAATCTATATAAGGGACAGAGAAGCCAGCTTAGTGGTTACTAATCTGGAAAGAATTTTCAATCAAATCACAGGGCAAATGCAGGGCCATAGGCCACTCTACACCAATAGTGCTGTATACCAGATCCCAGAACCGTCCTCTACTCTCCTTCCAGCATTTGGATGGCTTTACCAGTATTTTGGCCAAAAGATGGTACTATGTGTTGGATATGATTTGAACGTGTTCCCCAGAGCATGTGTATTCGGAGCTCAGTCCCAGGGAAACAATGTTAAGACAAAATGGGATCCTTAACCCTTAAGAGGTCAGGATAAGTGTGGGGGGGGTCATTGCTCTCCCCATATAGGTCTGACCCTGACTTCCTCTCCCTGCCTCTGTCTCTCTTTCTCTCACATGAACTCCCCATACACACACACACACACACACACACACACACACACACACACACAATCAGCAAATTCCCACTTCAATGTCACCCACAACAAAGTCTTGACCAGAAATAATACTGTTGTTTTTTTGTTGTTGTTGTTGTTTTTGTACTTTTAGCTCCCAAACTATAATCTAAATAATTCTATTTCTTTCTTATAAATTACTAGCCTCGGTTATTTTGCTATAGTTCCAGAAATCCTAATGAGGATGACATTCTCATAGCACCTGCTATATTCTAATCTCACACACTATGACTCATACACATATAGCAAATGGTCTGTGCATGTGGCCCTATGCAAAGTCAAAACTTAATAAAGTTATTCCAGAATGCTAGATGACAATAAGTTCCTATGGCTCCAGTATAGGGAAGAGATTAAACATGGAATTTGCCTTCACATATCTTATCATTCAGGAAGTACAGTTACATTAATTAAATTATAATCACATAAAGAGCAGAATTCCATAACATAAGCATTTATAACATCCAGACCCAGCCACATATTTCAAAGCTTCCCCAAGGAAATGGAAAACAGATTGACATCTGAGGAAACAGGACAGGAGTTTATCTGATGGATGGTGAAAAAAGAACCAACACCCAAGAGGCAGACAGCATGACTGCCCACAACCTTCTGTCCGAAGGGAGTCAGGAAGCCCTGGACAGGCTGAAGAAAAGCCGCCCTGCATCCTAGGTGACATGGGATTGAACTGAGAGGCCGAGAGCTGCAATTCACCATGTTCCAGTTACTCTGAAAAGTTCCAGTAGCCAGGGCCCATCTATAGTCACCCACTCAGTCCAGGGTAACAGATCCATGAGTCTGATCCTTTCCAACATTGTCTAACCTGGTCTTCTCCCTTGAACTGACCTTTGAAAACATGCATGGTGTGTGTGTGTGTGTGTGTGTGTGTGTGTGTGTGTGTGTGTGTGTGTGTGTGAGCGTTATTTGAAGGGAAGGGATATATATTTACATACATGGAACTCAGAGAGTCAGTTCTCTCCTTCCATTGTGTGGGTCCCAAGGATTGTACTCCCATCATCTGGTTTGGTGGTGAACCCTTCCACACACTAAGACATCTTGCCCAGCCCTTGAATTGACTCTTTAAACGGCAACGAGAGAAAAGGATTGAATAGGGAGAGGGGTCAGCATTTTATAAACATGTGCCATCTACAAACATGCTTAGGGGCTGATCTAGATTATCTCCATAAAAAGGATTATCAACACAAGTGAGGGACCTGGGCTCAGCAAGGTTAAGTAGCCTGCTCTATGAGACACGGGTACTAAGGAAATAAGGCTACCGACCCTCGTCTCTCTGGTAATAAGTCCTGTATCTGTATTACACCCTGCAGCCAGCAACGGGCCAGAGGAAAAATACACCCCGAGTGTAGTGTTAAAATCAGAGGCGTTAGTTCCCCGGCCTTGGGACTTATAAATACAGATTCTTGACTCCTTCACTACTCTTCAGCTTACTGGGTCAGGGATTCTGGAGCAACCTACCAGGGAGCCCAAATTCCAAGAACTAGTGCACCAGTCTGTGTGCTGTAGAGCCCCTGAAGAAGGGCCTTTAAACCTCCACTTAATATTTTTGGAGCATCTCTCCTCCAAACATAAGCAGCACCTTGGAGCCGCCTCTAAGGAAGGGGCTTACACTGGTTCTGAGAACCTGCTGTTGGCAGCGCAGACCAGCTGCTGTTCTGCCTACAGATGTTTTTGCTGGGATGTAAAAACAACCCGACAGAGCCCTGGCCCCGGGGTTGGGGGGCTAGCAGAGTGTACATTTTCCATTCCCCAGGAGAATGGCAAGCCCAGGAGGAATAAAAAGAGACTTCCTGTCCCTTTGTACTTACTTGAAAAAGGGGGGGCTTCAAAGCTCAAAGGAGGGTTCCCACCACCCTTAATAAAGAAATCCAGCCAGCCCCACCCTGACCCCAGACAGAACAGAGGAATCCCTAGGGATGCATAAGTCAATTGCTTCGGTGCCTTTTGGAGCAAAATTAGTAACAGGAACCTTGTTTAGAGGAGCTTGGTAGCAAGACTGTCTCTGTGATGGGCAGAGGAAACCATGGAAAAGAGACGGGCGGGGTGGGGTTGGCTTGCGGGAAGGCAGCAGGCACTGTGGCTGCTGGTGGGCACCACTGGGCACAGATCTAAGGATCTGTCTGGGGATGGGAAATGCCTGCTGTTACAGTAGGTGGTAGGCCTCCACTCATCCTCCTGCCAGGTCCTCAAGTAAAAGTTCCCTGCCCCAGCAAATGCCCATCCTAGGACCTGTGACCTAATTTACTGTGCCCTAAAGGAGGCTGCCCTCGGGGAACTGCAAAAGTGAGGTCATACTGATGCCTTGTCACCCACTCTAGACAGGTGTCAAATGTCAACCTGCTGCCAGGACAGAGCCTGCTGCAGCAACAACCACAGAAACTTTACTTTGGATGGAAGTCCAAAAGCAGAGGGAGGCTGACCTTTGAATTTGCCAGCAGAGCCCCAGGAAGTTCAGAGAGTTAGTGGGGGGAAAGTAGGTTAAGTGGGAAGTGAAAGCCATCAATCACTTCATTCCCCAGTGATGGAAAAAAAGGAAAGGCTGGGTTATACCCCCAGGAAACATGCCTGCTTCTCGGCTCACTGCAGGGGCATACCCACTAACAAATGCTCGACCACCTCATTATTTATATGGCCACAAAAGTAAGACTGAGAGGAAAAATACTTTCATTTTTCACCAAGCAATCACCACAGGTAGGAGTTGGGCATTTCTCTTTCTGCCTTGAATAGTCAGGGATGGGGGCTTGTTTTGTTTTTCTCAGCTTTTGTATGTGTTTCTTGTTGCTGGGTTTGTGGCTTTGTCTGTCTTTCTTATTTTTCCAGCAGGTGCTAGTTACAGAAAGCAGCTGGGCTTCTAAAGGAATAATTTATGGTAAAAAAGGATTGTATGACCATGTGTGACTTGTGAATTATACCACAGTGGTTACAGAGGGACCTGATGCCAAGACTTAGACGATGCTAAAAAGCCAGATGAGGGTTAGTGAGACTGCTGGTCGGTCCAGAGTTCACACTCTACTACAGGACCTGAGTTTTGTTTCCAATGGTGCATCAGGCAGCTCACACCTACCTGTAACTCCAACTCCAGAGTGCCCTCTTCTGGTCTCTTTGGGCACTGCACCTATGTGTACAAACACGCACGCATGCATATACACATAATTAAAATGAAAATAAAAGCCTTATTTAAAAACCTAGCAAGTTGATGATGCTGGAGAGACAGCTCAGTGACTAAGGGCACTGGCTGTTCTTCCAGAGCACCAGGGTTTGATTCCTAGCATCTACATGCCATCTCACAACCATCTGTAACTCCATCTCCAGGATACCCAACAGGCCCTTCTAGCCTCTATAGACACAGGGTACTTGCACTCCCATGGACAGATGCACACATAGACATACAAACATACATAATTAAAAATAAAAGTAGAAAAAAAGCAACAACACCATAGATAATGTTTTGGTATTTCTCTCTCAAATCAACATGCAAACCTGAGAAATCATTTAGTGTGTGTGGGGGGGACGTGGCTGTCAGGTGTCTGGTGTCCACCTTCCCTGGTGGTGAGGGCAGGGTTCTTTCATGCTTGCTGGTCACCTCTGACTTCTTCCTGTAGTGGTGGCTGCTGCCTTTCATTATTTTATTCTTTGGCAGTTTCATACATGTGCATAACCAATTTTAATCATCTTACCCTCCCCCCCCACTAGAGCTCTTCTTCTTTCCAACAAGAGCCCCTCCTACTTCTGGGTCTTCCTTTGTGTGTGAGTCAGTCAGCCTCATTAGAGTTGCTTGATGTGCATGCGTAGAAGATTATTTCCTGGATCATGGGCAACCTGTCAGTTGTTACATCACTACGGATGATGCTAACAACCCCCGGGGCAAGCATTCCTTTCCATTAGTCCAGTAGGCAACGGTGGGACCTCATGGGCTCCTCCCATACACGTGGTGAATACAACAGGCCTGATCTCCTGCAGCTCTTGTTCAGGTATCCACATGAAGGCAATGGCTATGTCTTGACCAGAAGACACCATTTTGCTACACATTCCCCTTGCTTGACACATCCTTCTTGCTCTGACATTCGTTCTACCCTCTCTTCTCCAAACCTTGGAGAGGACGACAGGGTTGTCCCATTTAGGGCTAAGTATGACTCCAGCCGTCCTATCCCAAAGAAGCTCAAATAAAACCACACCCTTCCCGAGTCTGTCTCCTTCCACCCTGTCTTAGTGCCTGCCACAGGGTAATCTACCTCTCCATACAGAAGGAACAAGGCTACCTCAAGCACAGCTGTTAGCGGATCTTCTTGCAGTCTTCCACCTGAAGATCACACTGTTTCCCCGTTCATCTACTAAGGATTTGGGTTCTAATTCCAAAATTTCTGACCACGGGTGTTGGGTCCTTCCCTTGCGGAGAATGAGATTGCAATGTGACAGAAAGTGAGACATGGATCGGGTTCCACGATTCTACTTCCGCCCAGTCTTCTCTGAGAGCTAGGAGATCAGAGGATCTGTGCTACCTCCAAAGTTCAAATCTCAGGGTTCTTTGGAATTGAAGATTCTCCCTCTAGAATCTTCTCCTGGATGGCTAGGAGCAGCTAGGGACATAGTGAAAAGCCCAGTCGTATTTTGCATCACTACTCGGTGTGTCATGTCAGCCTATCACTAAGGTAACTGATTCCTTTTGAATCAGTTAAGAAAGACGTGAGGTCAGGGAGACAGCTCCACAGGTGAAAGCTCGTAATGTACAAGTCTGAGTTCAGGTCCCAGAACCCACGTGAAAAGCAAGATGTGATGGTGCCCATCTGTTATCTCAGCACTCCTCCAGTGAGAGGGCATGGGGAGACAGGAGAATCAAATGACTGCAGTATGCACTGAGGCAGGAACCTACTCCCAAAGTTGCCCTTTGACCTCCCCATGCTCAACATGGGACATGCACACCAACCCTCTCTCTCTCTCTCTCTCTCTCTCTCTCTCTCTCTCTCTCTCTCTTTAAAAAACTTCCTCTATTTGTATGGGTATTTTGCTTGCATGTATGACTGTGTTCTTCTTTGCATACCTGCTGCCTCAGACATTAGAAGATTGTACCAGTTCGACACCCTGGGACTAGAGTTACAGACAGTGTGAGCATCCATGTGGATGCTGGAATCCAAGCCAGGTCTTCTTAAAGAGCAGCCAGGACTCTTAACTGCTGGCCCATCCCTCTGGTCCCAATGCATGTTTTTAAAAAGAAAGAAAGAAATAGAAAAGAAACAACATTCCCTGTGTTAGGGATTTGGAACACTCTGTGCTGGGTGGTCTAAACCTTTACTTAATCCTTGTAACAACCCTTTAACAGCTCTTTTGTTTCAGACTGTTTTACACAAGGTCTCAGAAGACTCCATCTAACCTCCAACTCACCGTGTAGCCAAAGCAGGCTAGCCAAAGCTGGTCTTGAACCCCTGATCAGCCTGCCTCTACCTTCCAAGTTCGAGGATCAGTGGTATGGGCTGCCACACTTAGTATTTCAGTTTTATAAATAAGAAATTTAAACCACCAAAAGAAGTAATCAAAGTCAGAAACATGAAATACATGAGATCCTATTTGGGGTGTGGTGGCTCACAGCTGGTATCCCTGTGCTTGGGAGGCTGAATGGGCTATAGTGAGTTCCAGGACAGCCTGGGCTATAACATGGGACTCTGTCTTAAAATAATAAAATGAAGAAATATTTAATTTAAAGTACTATCCAATTCAAAGCATCCTTTAAACCCAGATTTTCCTAATGTCAAAGCTCTTTTCCTGGTAAGATGAAGCGGCCTCCTTGTTACACTCCCAAGAAGTGTAACAAAATACACATAAATGAATATGGTGTCTTCTCAAAGCCTGGGTGTTACTTTACTTTACTTTTGGGTCTTTAGAGAACTACAGATGCTTCTTCCGAAACTGGTATGTTTCACTCAATCATCCATAAAAATAATTTCCTTACATGACATGCCTGGAGATTCAGGTGTAATTGCCACATGGATCTGAATACTTTTTATACATTTGTGTGTGTGTGTGTGTGTGTGTGAGTTTGTATGTGTGCTGTGTGTATATATGTGTTTGTGTGTATTTATGTGTGTATGTATGTTTGTGTGTGTATTTATATGTGTGTGTGTGTGTGTGTGTGTGTGTGTGTGTGTGTGCGTGCAAGCACTCAAGTGTGTGTACATGCACACGTCCCCAGGCATGGCATGCCACAGTGCATGTGTGGAGGTTAGAGGACCTTGAGTGTCAGTTTTCCTGTTCTCTGGGTCCCAGGCTGTCTAGTCCACAGGCTTCCAGAAATTCTCGTGAATTCCAGAAATCCTCTCATCTCTTTGAAAGAATGCAGGTATTACAGATGGGCCCTGTTTAGCTTTAAGTGGGTTCTGGGGACCTAACCCAGGTCATTGTGCCTTCACAGCAAACATTTTTACCCTGAGAGTCTTCTCTTTGGCCTTCATTCTTACATGGCTTACAGACACAGCATCAGAGAGTCTTCAGGAAGCGGCATTCATCCCAGGGTGGCCTTACCATGCAAAGTGAAATAAAGACAGCATCCATCTCCGTCTCTGTCTCCGTCTCCGTCAGACTGTGCTCAGTGAGGCAAGCTTTGAGTGGACTATAACAGGGAAGCACCTGTTGAGGCCTGCTGGGAATCGGTTACTCCTGCTACCCGGAAAGAACGAGAAAATAGCCCTGGATAAATAACAATCTCTCTGAGGCATGGCTGTCTATGTCCACTTTCTGATTGCTTCCTTCAACCAGAAAACAAGAGGGCTTTTGTTTGTTTGTTTGTTCGTTCATTCGTTCATTATTTTTCCTGGCTTGTCCCAGACATGAGCAGTCTGTTGACTGATCCCAGACATGCACAGTTCCTGGGCTTGCAGGCTGACACAGTACACACTTCTGTCATTTATAGAGTAAAAACCAATTGCAAGGAAGCAAGGCGAAAGCTTAGCACCCCCTCTTTGTGGGCCCTCTCATTCAAAATATAAGTCCAAGATGGGAAGGAAAGCCAGCTCCTGGTTTCCGGGGGCCTTACTAATGGTTTCTTATTTATAAGGAGTTTTCTTGCTTAAAATCGATTTTATTAAGTCTGGCTTCACAAACCTAAAAAAGGTGGGGAGAAGAATGTGCTATAACTTAAAAGTCTGGGACTAGAAAACACAGGGAATTCCATGTTTTTATCCCTTAAATTCCCCGATTTCATAAACTAGGAACTTATTTGCTCATTTCATTTAGAAAGGGTTGCACTTAGCCCAGACTGGCCTGGAGCTCGATATGTAGACAAAGCTGTCCTTGAGCGGCTGTTCCTCCTGCCTCTACCTCCTAAGTGCCAAGATTTCAAGTGTATTTCACCTTACACACCTAAAACAAGAATTTTTAAATTATATTTTTATTTATTTATTGTGTGTGTGAGGCTGAGAGGTTGAGGGTGTGTGTACACTGAACATTTATTCAGTGGTGGAGTATTTACCTAGCATTCTTTTTTTTTTTCTTTCAACAAAAGCAAGTCTGGTTTATTTGAACAGTTTCATGAAACGAGGCTAAAAGGTAGCAAAGAGAAGCAAGCCCAAAGCTGAGTCTTACAAGGTGCTCCACACCCAGAGTTAGCACAAACTGTACAGTTAACGGCTCCTGAGAAACCCCAAGGTTTGAATTCAGTTTTAAACAGTGTGCATTGTTAAATAACATAAGAAAAACATTTATAATTCAGAAAGTTCTTTTTAAATGTGGAAAAAGATACTCTATTAGCTAGCATCTTTGAGGTTCTAGGTTCAATTCCTGGCCCTGCAGTTAAACTACTGAGAGGGTGCCCACTTCTGCCGAACACCTGGGATTTATCAGCTATACTCACTAGCTGGGTTAGACATCAATTGATTAGCATATGTACATATTATAAGTCCCAGCACCATACTGGCTGGTATAGAGAACAGGTTTTTGAGGCTAGAGATGGCTCAGTAATTAAGAGTTAATTGCTGCTCTCTGAAGTGGCCTGGAGTTGGATTCCCAGTGCCCACATTGGTCAGCACACAACTGCCTGTATCTCTAGCCCCAGGCGATCTGATGCCCTTTCTGGCTTCTTGGGGCCCACAGTTACATGGGGTATACTCCCATAGACACATACACCTTAGGAAAAATAAAAATAAATATTTTTTAAAAGGAAAAAAACAGAAGAGATTAAATTTTTGTCTTCACCCTGAATGCCCTTTTGATGAAAAATATGATCTCAGATGAAATGGGCAAAACGAAATGATATTCAGTTACCGTGTTTGATAGCTGATGTCACATGTCAGGGAAGTCTCAAAAGAGAGCATGAATGGGAAGGTTGGCACAGCCTTGCTCATTCAATTCCTTAGCTCCAACCTACTCCTTCTCCAAGCAGGATTACCAGACCCGAGGATTTCCCGAAGGCTGGCTCCTACCTTTGCTATTTGTCTTAAAGCTTTTAGATATTCAGCACCTTTTTAAATATTGGCCTTCTTTTTTAGAATTATAGATTTTCTTTTATGTGTATGAGTGTTTTATCTGCATGTATGTATGTGCACCCTGTGCATGCCTGGTACCCAAGTTGTCAGGGAGGGCATCAGATAGATCCCCCTGGGTGCTGGGAACCTAACTGGGGTCCTCTGCAAGAGACACAAATGCGCTTAACTACTGAGCCATCTTTCCAGCCAATCATTCTTTACCAGATTCCAGAAATGTATTCACGAACTAAAGCAAGTACAGAGTTTCCTTTGTTTGGAAGACACAGGAACTGGTAAGATGACAGTATACTCTTCAATGACAGCTTCCTTCATCTTTAAATGTAGGCTGCTATGGAGGAGATCATGTGACCTTAGGAAAAGCAACTGTCATCTGCTGAGCTGTAGCAAGAACCTTCAGGAAGATGGAGTCAGGTGGTGGGAGCTCCATCAAGAAAGATTTCAGGGTGGGGAAATGGCTCGCTGAATAAAAAGCCTGCTGTACTGTTACGATAATCTTTTTGCCAAATGCTGCTGAGCCCCACCACCACATGTGAGCTTTACGACAGCCACCCGCCCGAGTTAGGCCCAAATGAATACACAGAGAGACTTGTATTAGTTATAGTGCTGCTTGGCCAATGACTAGGATTCTCATCTGTTAGCTCAGTCTCAATTATCATACATCTATATATTTTATAAGACTTATCTTATCGGACGCCTTATTGGCGTCCCTCCTTGCTGGTGGATCACATTGTGCGGCTGGAGCAGGAGTCGAGGGGAAAAGGGCGCGACACTTTCTTTTTCCTCTTCTTAAATATGAGTCTCCCTGCTATGTCACTTCCTGTCTGGAACACCACTTCTCTACTACATTTCCCAGAATCCTCTTTGACTCCTAGTCCAGCCTAACCTGCTGTCTCATTGGCCAAGCAAGTACTTTATTTATAAACATACACAGAAGTATTTCCCCCATCACTGTACAAGCGTGGGGGCCTGGGTTTGGAGCTCAGAACCCACAAACAGCTGGATGTGGTGGTGTGCACCTCCCTGGTCCCTGCCCCACTTCATTAACTTTCATCCACAGGCCAAGGAATCCAAGTTGGGCCCACTGTCAAATGCATCTTCTTCAATTTTCCATTCTGGGACAGGAGAAAGGCTCACCACTGGTTGAGCAGTAGTGACTATGCAGACACACTGGAATCCTCAAAGTGTCTTGAGCATCCATGTATTGCTAGGTGCCGTATGCCCCTGCTGTAAGAGAGGTTCCTTGTTAAAACTTTGAACCCAACAACCTTGACACGTCTGAACTCAGCGTTTCCCCAATATATGGCTAACTGAGTTCCTGTTTGCAGACTGCGTCAGGGAAGTGTCAGCTAGCCATGGTTTTGAAGAAATCCTTTCCCAACACTGGACTCTGTATTTGAAAACTGGCCTGGATCTGGACCTGGGTGGTAGAAGGTGATGTTGAGAAATCTTGAAAATTAGAATCTTGGTTAGACATACTTGGTTCCCTTTGCTCTGAGAGGTTGGATGGTTTTGTTGCTGCCTGCCATCTCTTTTCTCCCTGGTGCTATGGAGTTGTGGTAACAATCGTAGTCCTTTGCTCTTGACCTTCCTTTTGATAAATTCTATCACCTGCCTTCTAAGGTCTTCAGTGGAACCCTTGACACTGTTGTGTTGGGATCCTCCTATTTGTGCCAGAATCCACTGGTGATCTCTGTAGGGAAGTCTCTGGTCAGACACAATCCTCAGGAGCCACTAACCACTGAATGTCTTAATTATGCTGGAACTCAGCTTATCAGTACATACCTTAATGCTCTGCTCAGTAACATCATAACAACAGTTATCCAGTAAGTCTTCTGGCCATACATCATCCACCATTGTCGTATATTGCCTAGAAAGCATCCACAATGATGACAATAATGTATTTCCATCTTACTTTATGTAGGCTTCTTCCATTCCTCATTCAGGTTCTAAATCATCTAGTATCACATTCATGTCATGCACAGCTGTCTTGATAGGATAACTCCTGTATCCAAGAAGAATATGCCTCAAGAAACAGACCCTCCATCATCCAACTTCAATACTGCCACCCTTGAGGCAAGCTGTCCCACTGACAGTCTCCTGGCTTTTGTAAGACTGTACCAGCTGGGTCCTGATGCTTCTTTTGGCCTACAACTTCTTCCCTTACCAGACCTCTGCCAGGTTGTTGTAATATATCTGTAGGATTTAGCCTGGTGACCAGGAGAGAATCTGAAAAGGAGACACGTTTTCCTGACTAGTGGAGCACTGTACAGTTTTTGTGGTGGTTTCAATGAGAAATTCCCCACATAGACTTAGGCATTTGAACACTTGGTCCCCTGTTGGTAGAACTGTTTGGAGAGGCTACAGGGAGGGTATAACTTTGCTGAAGGAAGTACATCACAGAGAGCAGACTTTGAGAGTATATAACCTTGACCGACTTCCAGTTTGCTCTCTCTGCTTCATGTTTGCCGTTGACCTTTGAGCTTCTTGCTTCTGCCCCCATGCCTACCTACATCCATGTCTCCTTGCCATGATGAACTCTAATCCCTCTGGAACTGCAAACCCAGATAAACCCTTCCATGAATTGCCTTGGTGATGATGTTTTATCACAGCAACAGAGAAGTAACCAAACAGTCTTGATACTTAAGGAGAGCACTGTTGTTTAACAGGAGAGTCTGTCCCATCCAGAAGCTTATGGCATAGAGAGAAATCTTGGGATTCAATTTTTGTTGTTATAGCCCTATGTGTAGCATGAGGTTTAACTGGTCTTAGTAATAAAACCTGAAGTCAGATATTAGGGGATGAAAGATGAAAGATCAGAGAAGCAAAGCAGCCAGCCACTAGAGTTCTTACCTCTAGGAAACCTCAGACCAAAAAGAGGCCGAGACCTTGTCTCCTCCTGCCTTATATTCCTATCTTCACCCAGCCATCTCATTTCCTGTCTGTCTGCACAGACTTCCAACCTTCTATGGTTAACTTGTGGCTAGCTCCACCCTCTGATCTTCTGGCAAGCTTTATTTGTTAGAGTACAAACAAGGTATCACCACACATATGTGTGTTAAGGTCCTACTGTTTCTTAATTGGGGTGAGGATGTTGGCCCTCTGAAGTGGCCTCACTTCAGGTCTTACCTTTCATTGTAGTTTTTCTAGTCATACTATTGAATCATGGGCCATAGCTTCTCAGCCCTCATGCTGGTTATATACTCTTTGTAGGCTACCACAGAGAGCCACTGGCTTTCACACTTAGCTGTTAATTGTCAATTGGTTCCTCATATCCTTTTTCAATATAGTTCATAATTAAGTTGTGCTTAGTATCAACCATGTAATTTCACTATCACTATCCTTAGAGCCATTTTCTTCCATATTTCTCAAACACTTCAAACATGACACCTACTAGGCCATTCCCTCCTATAACATGCTTTTCTAGTCCATTCCCAGTCCAAGGTTTAATCAGTGCCTGAGCAAGTAATCTGGCTCCCAATCCCATCAGGTTGTTCAAGTCATGCATGGCATCGATTTTCATAAGCTGGGTTGTTTAAAAAGAGACTCTGGGATAGATACATGCAGAAAAGTCACTGTGTGTTGCTCTTGTGATCCCTGTAGAGGACAAGAGATCTCAATTAAGTTCCAATTGACTCCTTGGAAAACAGAGTCCACACAGAGCTATGAAGAATTGGGCAGTGTGTGTGTGTGTGTGTGTGTGTGTGTGTGTGTGTGTGTGTGTGTGTGTGTGTGTGTTTATATATGTGCGTGCATAGACTCATGTGTACAGGCCAGAGGATGATGTCAGGGTGTCTTCCTCAATCTCTCTCCACCTTATTTTTGTGACATTGTTTCTCACTAACCGTGGAACACACCATTTCCTGACATGCAGGAAATCCCTGGGATTCTCTTGTCTCCAACCCTCACACCTTGAGTTACAGATGTGCACGTGTTGCCATGTTTGGTTTTACATGGGTGCTGGGAACATGAGTTTACATCCTAGTGCTTTATACATCAAGCATTTTACCCACCACGTCATCTCTCCAGCCCCTGGACTGGACTCTTTACCTTCATGATAACCACTCAGCAGATGTATTCTAATCTGGCAAGGAATTTGGGCTAGATGACTCTCTTTAAATAGTTTTGAAGAGGAGTGACAACTGAAGGCACTGTGGACAGTCCCACTTTCTGCATCTGTGGAAAGAGAGTCCTTCGGGGCTGAAAGGAGACTTAGGTGGCATGTCCTACAACCCAGACTTTCTCTTGATTATGTAGGGAGATGCAATGACTAACACAGGCAAGAACCTTTAGACCACAAACATAGATAGTTCCCATCTAAGAGGCACTGTATACCCAGAGAAGGAGTGTTTGGTTTGGGAAAACTATCTAGGCTAAGATGAGGTAGTTTGCTGAGTCAGGGAGAACTGAGGTGAACTGTGGAGAAGAATCCCTAGAGATTTGGGAGACAGTTCCAACCCTTTCTTTCTTGGTTGCTACAGGAAGGAAGTTGGTGGTATCTAAGATATATAAAGAACCTAAAAAAATCAGTGAGTAAAAAATTAGAATAGAAAATTTTAAAAGACAGATCTTTCACTAAATAGGATAAATTGATGGCAAAGGAGTGTGTGAAGAGTTCAACACCGCAGGGTGTTGGTGGCTCATGCCTTTAATCCCAGCACTCGGGAGGCAGAGGCAGGTGGATCTCTGTGAGTTCGAGGCCAGCCTGGTCTCCAGAGCGAGTGCCAAGATAGGCTCCAAAGCTACACAGAGAAACCCTGTCTCAAAAAAACCAAAAAAGAAAAAAAAAAGAGTTCAACACCATAAACCATTGTAGAAACACAAGTTAAATCAGCAGGAAGATACAATAAGGAGCTGAGAGACCTCTAAATGGTTAAGGGCAAATACTTCTCTTTCAGAGGACTTGAGTTCAATTCCCAGGAACCACGTCAAGTGGTTCACAATTGTGTGTAACTCCAGCTCCAAGGGTAGGTGCTGGGAATCTATATTGGTCATGATCAATTCTCTAGGGTACAGAACTCTCTCTCTCTCTCTCTCTCTCTCTCTCTCTCTCTCTCTCTCTCTCTCTTTGTGTGTGTGTGTGTGTGTGTGTGTGTGTGTAGACTGCCTTACAATATATGGTCTAGGTAGTCCAACAATGGCTTTCTCATGATGGAAAGGCCAAGAGTCCAGTCTGGTAGTTATTCAGTTCTCAAAGTTGGATGTCTCAGAGGTCCTCACCTGGCACTGAAAACCTGGAGAATTCCTGGAGAGCTGCTGGTTTTCAGTCTTTGTTGGAATCCTGACTGCTGGTGAGGAATGCCTCAGCAACAGGATAGATGTCAGTGAGAGTGGGACAAGCAGGCAAAAAAAACCGTTTCCTTCTTCCAGTTCCTGTTACGTGGGGACCTGCCATCAGAAGGTGGGGACCAGATTTAGATAGTGTCTTCCTGCTTCAAATAATCTGATTAAGAAAATCCCTCACAGTGCTGGAGAGATGGCTCAGCCATTAAAGGCTAGGCTCACAAAACTATAAGAAAATCCCTCACAAGCATACCCAGCAGCTTGGATTTTAGTTGATTCCAGATGTAGTCTGTTGACAACCAAGATTAGCCATCACAGAACCCAACTCTGGTCCTCTGCAACAGCGGTGAGCACTCTTCCTGGCCATTTCTCCAGCCCCTCTGTATTGTTTATTAGAACTATATGTGAGACTGATTATCTCAAAAGTTAAAAAACAAATAAACCCTTGCGTGAGAGGTGGCTTCAAGGGTGTAGATAATCCATAAGAAAACTTATCACCAACCTTCAACTCCAGGCAGAAATCAATTCAAAAATCCAGTGATTTCCTATTGTGTGTCGGACACTGTGGAAGGGGTGGTGGGCAATATGCCACAGAGCTTACAGCATGGGGAGAAGCAGACATGAAATAAATAGGTACATAAATAAAAAATTAAAAAAATAAAAAATGTCTATGGCGTAGTACATATGATGAGAATTCTGACCAAGCCTGATGAAGTGGGTTAAGAAAGGGCCAGAGGGAGAAAAAGAGCCACGTGGAGATGAGGAGAAGGTGCACCATTCCTGGAAGAAGAAATAGGCTGGAGCTGTGTCATAAAGTAGTGAACTAGGGGTGTACAAGAGCCCAAAATGGGTCTGGGAAAGCAGGGAGAGCCAGATGGAGTGGTGTTTCCATCAGTATGGAGCACACTAACTCCAAAGCAAAGAGAAGACTTGGAAAGGTTCTAGACAGAGGTGGCTGCAGCTGCAGAAGAAAAAACAGAAGCTATTTTAGGAATTTTGATTACAATGGCAATTTAGTGCAGGAATAGATTACCAGCAGAGCTGGGGGAGCAGTCTCTTGGAAGAAATCGAGTTGACTGTTAAGAAAGATAAATAACTTCACGTGGGAAAGTATGCCGGAGAGAGCTGCAGGGGGCTGTAAATTGGGTCAGAGTGTGGGAACCAGGCAGCAAAGCAAGTACAGTAGACTTAGGTCCCCAGATCAGGCCTTTGGTAGCCATTGCACCCCTCTCGTCATGACCTGGAAGACCATTTGGGGGGCTATCTGAGCATTTCCTGACTTGCTCTTATGGGTGATAGCTTGCTGGGTGATGTGGCAGTTACCACCTAGACTTGATGAGTTTCTGCTATGTACAGACCCTGGTTTAGGTGATCATGTGTTGCTTGTCTGGCTTCCTCCTGATGATATTAGTTCCAGAACTCCCGTTGTGGGAGTGGCGTTGTCTACCTCTTGTACAATGCCTATAGCAGTCAAAAACTAAAAAGTACAAGCATCTCCCAAACAACTGAAAAGAACTCTTGGAAGACATCTGTACCAGTACCAGTAGACAGTTGTTTTCCTAGAGTAATGTGTGTGTGTGTGTGTGTATAATAGTTGAGTCATTTGTAATGAAGAGGATTGGGAGGGAAATGGTCTTCGTTTTCAACAAATTCTCAAGGATATTTTTTTCTTTCTCCTATATAGTCCCCTAAACTAGGCTAAGGTCTAGCTGACTCCTTTTATTTTATTTCATACTTTTTTCCACTTAAGAACAAATGTGGAAAAAAAAGAGAATAAATGTGTAATGACTGTGGGATGCCTGACCCCAAACAGGTATCTCCCCCATGCCCCCTCCCAGGGAACGTCATGAAAGAGAGAGGTGAAAGGCTATAAAGGCCAGAGGTCAGGATGGGGAGGGACTGTTGTGACAGTGTCTTCTGGGTATCACAGGATCATCACACTCATGTACATACAGCAGTCATGGCTGCCTGCACAAGACCTGCATAGACTAAACTGGTCAACATGGATGAGAGCGGGGCCGAGACCCCAACACTAACTGAGAGCTGTATGCAGTTGACGTCCACTGGGGAAAAGAGGGTTTGCTCCAGGAATGTGGCCTCTTGTAGGTTGCAACAGAAACTGACAGTGGGACACAAATATTGATCGGTTGAAAGATAAGTGAGAGGGAGCCTACTACGGGAGTCCCTTTTCTCATGACTGCAATCAAACGCTAACATGTCCAACTTGAGTGGGGAAGGTTTAGTGTTGGTGCATGGCTCAGAGAACATCACATCTGTGGGAAAGAAGTGACGGCAGAACCAGCCCACTGTGGCAGTGGGAGTTTGAGACCGTTTATTCCCATCTGACCAGATCAGGAAACAGAGCAACCAGGCCAGAATCAGAGTCAGTCCATAACCCTCAAGTCATTCGCCTTCCCAACATCTCTGAGTGAGGCTTCATGTCCATCGAACCTCTGAGTAGGCTATAGAAATTACACCCTTAATGCCTGGAAGAAGATTTTGTATATAACAGAAAAAAATGAAGATCAAAAGTTCTGTACCTTGGGACTGTATCAGTGGCTTAGCAGTCCAGAGCTCCTGAGTGTGGGTCCCAGTACCCATGGGAGGCCACTCACTGCTGAGAGGGTAGGGCACTTGTTAGATCAGAATGAATCTAGAGCTTGGGTCTCCTCTCTCACCAGGAGCTCAGCAGGTAACAGAATGAGAACATTTACAACTCCCTGCTCATGAAATGGCTTAGGCATTCACTCATGCAAGACTCTCTCATTCCATTTATTCCCTTGAGTTTAATTATTTTCTAACGAGTGTCTCTGTCTCTGCCTCCCAGCCCAAGGAGAACATGGTCAATAACTTCTCTCCTGTGTGCTTTCTTCACATCCTCCTCCTCCAGAGACATCTTCCACCTTGAATTTTCTCTTTTTCTTGCTATAAAAATATTGATTTTTAGCAGACATATAAAACTGATGAAATTTTACTTAAAACAACAACAGATTGCTTTTCCCTAAGCACTATTGTTTTGACAAGAGAACCTTATAAATGTTAAACTACAAGGCCAATATTCTCCTGGAAGTCCTTCGTTGTTGTTCTGTCTTTTTAATCCTGTTATTTTGTATTTTTCAATCAACTTACTTTCATTTTTTAAGTATGTGTATGTGTGTATATGGGTTGGAGGCATATGTAGGGGCTCTCTGAGGCTGGAGGCATTGGATTCCCCCCCACACCCCGGAATTAGAGCTACAGGCAGTTATGAGCTGCCTGACAGGGTGTTGGGAACCACACTTGGACCCTCTGCAAGAGCAGTCCATATTCTTAACCCCTAAGCCATTTCTCCAGTCCCCCATTCATGTTACTGTGGATAGTGATAATTCATCCATTTTCTCTGCTATACCTCTTTGCTTGGTACGAATGCCCCTACAGTTTGCCCATTCAGTAGAAGGCTGAATTATCTTGAGCTTTCTACTCACCATGAAATCTGTGGCTGTCCATATTACTGTGCATATCCACTAATGCACGACTCTAGGAACAATTAAAATATATAAACAAAGGTTATCAAAATATTTATGAGGGAGCTAAAGAGATAGTTTAGTGTTAAGAGCACTTGCTACTCTTGAAGAAGTCCTGGGTTTGGTTTCTAACACCCACATAGTGCTCGCAGGCATCTGTAACTCCAGTTCCAAAAGATCTGGCACTCTCTACTGGCTCCAGTGGCCATACGTTCACGTGGTACACTTGCAAACATTCAGGCAGAGCACTCATGCAGGTAAGATAAAAGGAAATAAAGATCTTTTAAAAAGATGTACAAGGTCAAAAATCAAAGCCTATCGGTGTCAGGTGTTAAAATAATGAGATAATAAGGTACTGGATATATTACTGCTAGCACAAGCATGATTTTAAACAACTAGTCACTAGGACAGACCCCATAACACATCACAATAAATGTAGAGTGAATAACTGAGTGGACCCAGCCAGCTACACTCATGGTTTTGGAGGGCCAGCTCATTTTCCTCTCTGTCTCACAGCCTGCCATGAAATCAGCTTCAGTTCCCAATGGCTGATACATCTAATACACAAGCTTTCTCTTGACATGGCATATGTTATAAGAACTAAATAAGCTGATGAATGTAAAGTGTCCTTACAATGTCTAGTGCAAAGTGAGAGCTGTGTTTGTTTTTGTTGTTTCTGCCTAGGAGCTTTGTGAGGAAAATGTGACCAAAAGTGTTCTTGGTTCCCTCGCTGAAGGTATTTGTATACTCCCTTCCATGTCTTCCATATTGATTCCAGGCTTAAATATCTCCTTTCCTAAAAGGGTCTTTATAGGTTTATTTTTGTGAGACAGAGAAAGGGAGAGAGGCAAAGAGGGAGGGAGAGAGAGAGGGGCTGGGGATGGCATCAGATCACTTGAAACAATAGTAACAGTAATGGGTGGTTGTTGTGAGCTGCGGCCTGATGTGGGTGTTGGGAACTAAACTTGGGTCCTCTGGAAGAACAGCAAGTGGCCTTGACAGCTGAGCCATCACTATAGTCCCTAATATACAATTTTTACTGTAGTTTCATCTTATACTGCCCTCCCCCCAAGTGAAAGGTCAAGTGCAATGAACTCTGGGTCTGGTCAAATCGCTCTTCCTTCAGATTAGTCCCAGCTCCCTTCCTGTCCCTGGAGGAGGGTATCAAGAGTGCTGCTTGTGCATGGCTATTATTACAGCACTAAGACTTCTGAACTTTATCCAGAGGGGAGCCCTCCTGTGTTTCCTGTAGTTAGGAAGCACCCCTCCCCTGCCCCTGTAGCATCTGCCTTTATTGACTAACCATGACTGCTGCCTTTTAATTACTTCTGCAGCCTTCCCTTCAATCACACTGTCTCCTTGAAGGCTGCCACCCCCCATGGCGATAATGTGCTCTCATAAGCATGCATTGGAAGTCCTTCCCTATGCAAGTGTCAGGAGGCAGAGCCTGACTGGAAGATGGCTCAGCTTGAAAGAGTGGAGGGATGAAGATTGCCATCGCAGGGGTGGGCCCCTAATGAAGCATGATCATGGACCCCTGCTAATTTTCCCTCTCCATCTGCCCTTCTGACGCCTGATGGAGTCTACCATATGAGACTCAGCAAGAAGGCCTCCACCAGAGGTGAGTATCTCCATCTTGGATTTGGCCTCCAGAATCATAAGCCATCCAATCTGTTCATTAGAAACTGCCCAGCACATGCTATTGTGCTATACAATATGCTATACAAGATGCTAAGGCATCCACCTGTGCTCAGAACAGCCCTGCTGTTCTTACTATTCTGCTCCTTGAACTACCCAGAGATATCTCTCCCATTTTCCAAAGATGGCTTCTGCCATTGATTTTTATTAATTCCCTCTCTATAGATATCAGAAAATAGCTAGAAACTTCCTTCATTGGCCAGCATCAAACATGCATTAGGCCTTACTGCTTGGGGCCTGAAAGCTCACCGCTGCAGACTTACCAGCCAGTGCTCCCTCCCATGCAGCAAGGATGCAGCAGAGTTGGGAGTTAAGATGATGTGGATGCCACACTGATCACATGCGCACCCTTAACTATAGGTTTTTTGTCTTTGTCTACCCCAGGCAGAAGTCAAAGAAACAAAGCAACTTCCAAGGCCTACAACAATCTAGCATTCTTGGGAAGTTTGGCTGTAGTGTTCAGGGGTTTCCTTGAAAGATCCTCAAGGAAGACTTGGGGCATCTCACAATAGCACTGAACAAAAAAGGGACATAAAAGGTAATGAGTAAGGAGAGTAGGGTCAGAATCTGATACCAGAGGTTGGAGAAGGGTCGTGTGATGGTCCCTGCAGGCTTTAGAACCATCGAGTTTCAGAACCCAGGGTGACCTTAGGATGTGTCTCGTTTACCCAGCTCAGGTTACAGCGAGGAAGACTCCTGCAATGGAGGTGAGAGTCCTCATCTAAGATCCTACGATTGTCAGAAAGTCCTTCCTACGCAGACATGCTTTCTTTCTAGATTATTCGTTTGTAAGTCAGGGAGAGGAGAGAAAACAACACCAGAAGTGAAAACCTGAATGGAAGTAAGAAAGACTTTAGGCTTAGATAAAGTGGTTAATCGGATCACAAGAAAATACCAGCAACATTGAGGATTAAAGATAATGCTGAAATACACTACAAATGAGCATAGAAAATAATATTATTTCCTTGGCCAAAATCCTTCCTCCCATTCTAGCTTTTTGCTTGCTTTCTTATTTGTTTATCTGCTTGCTTGCTTGCTTGCTTGTTTGTTTTTACATGGGACCTCACGGTGTAGCCTTGGTTGCAATGGGATTCATTCTGTAGCCTATGCTGCTCGATCTCCTAGGAAATCTTGCTTACTTTACACACAAGTGCTGAGAGTGTAGGTGTGCACTGCTGTCCCTGACACACTGAACAGTAGTTTTTACACCCCTTAGTGGAGGCTTTTCACCAGGAATAATAGACATTTTTTTCTTTCTGCTTTTCTCTGTTCCCATTATGATCATGTCTAGGGAGGGCATGCATGCATGTACACATGAGCATGCCTGCACGTGAAGGGGTGTGCATGCTTGTGTGTGTGTAGGTGAGGTTGGAACTCGGTGTCTTCTGCTCTGCCTCTGCTTCCCAAGTGCTGATGAGATTAAAAGGTGTGCACCCCCACATCTGGTCCCAAATCATATTCGAATAAAGTATACCTAGTACCAAAATCTCTCTAACATGATGTGTGTGACCTACCATCTTCCCTAAATAATGACCAGTTTCCTTGAAATGTTCTTATGTTTTTGAAGAGAAGAATTGATATTCTGGAATATCACCTCATTTCTGAAGACAATTCAAACATGAACACAAATGTATCATATCACATCAAGACACACAAAGATACACACAACCAGTTATTCCAGGTCATTTTTAACTTGACCCTGGTCTTCCTGAATGTTAGGCATGTCATCTTACTTAGCCCTTACTTGATTAATGTCATTTTCATTTTTTTCTAATAATGGTGATAGAAATTAGAATTGTCGCCAAGTCAATAGCAAAGAGATACCATTTGTGTTTGAACACTCCACCTGTCCCTACACACCCAACAACTCTCTCCCCTGGCCTGCCTGTGCTTGGCTAGCACTAGTGTCAGTGACTCTTGCTGTCTTTGTTGTGGCTACCTGTAACTTCAGGGTCTAGATACTTCTACAAGCTATCAGAGAGTGCTCTGGCTGTGAACCCTTAATCTACTCTACAGACTGGCTTGATTTTTGCCAAAAATTTTAAGTATACCACACAATACATCTTCCTTACTAAACAAGGACTAGAGGATTTTTAAATTTTTGACTTTGTTATTATTCTCTCTCTCTCTCTCTCACTCTCTCTCTCTCTCTCTCTCTCTGTGTGTGTGTGTGTGTGTGTGTGTGTGTGTGTGTGTGTGTGTGTTATGCTGAGTTGTACATGTTGTATGTCCCAGTGAATTAATCTCAGGAACAGGAGTGAGGGGTTATTTACAAAAACTGGGCAATTTACCTATGGCTACACCACTGAGGAAAACATCTCTCTTCCCCAGAAACCATTAATTACTGCCAATAGATACTCATGAGAAGTGGGGCCTCATGAGAACCCACCTTGAAATTCTCCCTGGAGGAAGGTGGGACTGTGCGTGGCACTTGGTTCGGTACTTAGCCGTTAGATGGAGCCCAGCCCCACAGCCGTAAGAACCAGCTCAGAAACTTTCCCCAGCTCTACTCTAAGGCCCCTCTCTCCTCTAGTACACTTGACTCACGTCTATTGCCTTAGGGAAGTCTTATTTCTTCTGGGGAGAGGAAAGCCTGGCCAAAGTATTCACATTGCTTAACTTCTGAGTCAGATCTAGGGACAAAGGTCTGTGTTACGAAAGGGTAAGTGAAACTCAGCCTCAGGCCTGGTGGGGGCTGGTGCTTATTTCACAGGGAAACCTTTTCAGTTTGTATAATCAACACGTTCCATCTTTCCTTCATTGAATTGTTAGAAGCAAAAACCAGAGTTCCCGGCTGCTAAGGTTCATGCTAGGACTATCGATCTGGTGGAAAGGCTCTCCAGCCTTGATATGCCAACAGCTATTACTGCCATTTCCCACCTTAGTCTCCATTTCTCTAAGGGATACAACCCTGCATGCATCACAGACTATACCCCCTCTCTAGGGACCAGTGTAATGTGAAAATAAATTCCCCTTCACTCAAACTTCCTAAAAATTCCAGCTCCGCAGCAGCAGAGCGTTAAGGCAAGTGTGGCTAGACTCTACTGAGTCCATGGTGCTGTCGACACACAGGCACATGCCAAGGAATCTGGCCCTGCGTCCACTGCCTCTATTTGTCACATCACCAAATTGCCAACATTTGCTTTCCTTCCAAGCCTCTGAGTCTCTCCTTCCTCCTGCTTGGCCTGTCTCAGGTTTGTCCCTACCCGTAACTTCCACATTGAGTAAAGAAGGCAGCAAGGTGGGGAGGCTTGTATTAGGGCAGTCCGGGTGCTGCAGAGAGCCAGAGCCGTGAGGATGCGGGACAGGTGATGGATGGTTGACTGGGTTTGTTTTTTTTTTTTAAGATTTATTTTACTTATGTGTATATCTGCGCACATGTCTGGGTGCCCACAGAGGCAACAAGGGGACATCTGATCCCTTAGAGCTGGAGATCCAGGAGTGTTTGTGAGTCATCTGATGCCGATGCTGGGAGCTGAGCTCTGGTCCTCTGTGAGAGCTGTTAGCATTCTTCATTGCTGAGCCACAGTCTTCAGCTCCAGGACTTCTTATAACGAATTGGCTCGCAGAGTTACAGAGGCTGAGGGGCACGGTGACCTGCAGGTCAGAACTGCAAACCCAGAACAGCCGATAAATTCCAATCCCAATCCTAATCCAAGAAACAGGAAAATCCAACGCATGAACATTCCATCCCACCTCTTACCCCAAAGGCAGAGCATTTACGTTCCAGCTCGAAGACAGGCAGAGAGAAAACATTTCCCTACCCCTGCCATTTTGCACAACACAGGCATCCATCCAGTGGTTTGCATGAGATCTGCTCCTTTATGGGGAGAGCAATCTACTTCCCTCTGTCTACCAGTTCACAGGTAACTCACATCAAGGCACTCTTGCAGACACAGCCATTAGTAATGTTTCACTAAATATCTCTGCCCCCTGTGGCCCAATCAAATTGGCAATGCTCCTCTCTCTTTCCTGTCCCCATCTCTGCTGTCTTCGTGGCACTTTTCTCCAGCTGGTAGAAAGTGAACTCAGAAAGGCAGCCATGAGGCCCAGGAGTGAAGTCTGTGTCCACACACTGGCTTCCAGCCTGCCCTAGCTGAGAAGTTGTCACAGACTCCCATCCTCTATGAGCCTCCCTCCTGCTCTCAGCAGTACATGGGCTCCCCACCTGGCTTTCCCTGACTGTGACTACTCAGTGCATCTAGCCCAGTGGAAAAACCTCAGGTCTTCACTCCCAGCATGTGACTATTTCCATGGCAACTTTCTGAGAAAGAGATTTATGCCGTTGTTACTTTATCCATTTGTGATTCTGAGTCAGGGCAGCAGGACTTCCTTTTCAGTTTTTCTTCCTGTTCTGTTTTTTGTAAAAGCATTTATTAAGTATATATGATAATGGGCTTATTAAGACTTGTATATAATGTATATTCAGGAATGTATATAGTGTATATTCAGACATGTATGTAATGTATATTCTTCATAGTCGCCATTCTTATCCTTTCTTGTCCCCCTCCCACTCTCGAGCCCCTTCTTTTTTCTCAGATAGTCCCTCCCCTTTTTCTGCACCCACCCCCATGTGTGGTAGTCATGAGTTTCATTAGGGCTGCTGCAGAAGCAACTTTGCAGTGGGGAGGGGCTGTTCAGAGGAGCACGGGGGACTTAGCAGTGCTCACACAACCCAAGAAAATGTCTCTTTCCTCTCCTAGCTACCACTAACTGCCCGTAGATTCTCAGGAATATCCAGGCCTCGTGAGCCAGTCCCCCCAGCAACAGTTAACAGTCTGTAAATGCTCAGGAAGGGATGGAGGAAAGGGGGTAGGGGGAGTCATGAACCCTTCCTGTCCTTAGCAGGGCTGAGCTCTCCCATGTGGATCTTGGCCAGAACTGCTTGGTGAGGGAGAAGGAGTGGGGTTTTGGAGTGATACCTCCCTGTGTAGTCTTAAGATTTCTCTGGGCCTCAGTCTCCCTATTTGCAGAACAAGAGGTCAATATCTGCTCTGTGACGGTGATACAAGGACCCTGGTAAATGTGCAAAGACAATTGTACAATAGAGGCTCAGGAATTTGGTGGCTCATCACTCAGACTCTTATTTTACAACCCAGTTCTCACTGACTCATTCAGGAGAACAGCAGATGGGCAGTGCACATACCTCAGGGAGCATGGGGAAAGCCAGGTGTGTCTTCCATGTTCAAACAAGAGCCCTGAGGCTCAGTGTGCCTCTTACCCTCCTTTCTCCAGGTCACTCCCCTAACTGGCTTGCATGCTGTTACCAGCCTGGAGCAGTCACGGCAGCTTACTGCCACCATCTCCAACCCTCCTCTATGCTCCCAGGGGAGCGTGTTAGCACTTGGTGCTCAGAAGCAGTGTGCAAGCCCATGCTGGCACAGCCAGGGTCACAAACCAGCTGTCATATATTTGGGGATCAGAGCACCTGGGTACATGTCGAAAGGGCGATTATTCAAAATGAATTATCCTTTCTCCATTCCTCTTCATTTTCTGTTTGCCAAACTCCATTCACAATTAATAGTAACTGCATGCTTGCACTAGTCTTCCTCCACACACTCTTTACATTCATGCTTTAAACACTCAATACTCAGAAGCAAATAGGGGCTATTTCAGATACCCAACTAACTATATAGAATACATTAATAGTCCCCTTTTTCTTTTACCAAGCTGTCTATCCCGACTCCCTACTCTTCCTTGTTCAGTTCCTCCTGCTGCACAAGGGTCCATTTGATGTGTGGCTCTTTCCTGAATTTCAACCCCAGGCTCACTAGGGGCTTCTATGCAGGTCCTTCTGCAACAAACATTGTCAGTTGTTAATTTCTATGAAGACCCAGATAATAAATGCTCTAGGCTTCCTAAGCCACTTGGATCCTCTTTTGAGTCCCACATGGCAGAAGAGAAGCAATGACTCCCAAAAGTCTTATGATCTCCACAAGTGCACCGTGCCACACACATGAAAATTAAATAATGCACATAAATAAATCCTGTAAATGCAATAAAAAATGTAATGCTTGAATTTGTTTCCTAATCAGTCGCCCTCTATCTGAAATGCTTGTCAAGCTCTGTTTAGCACCTGCTGTTTGGACTGACTCTCTCTCCCGATGCCTTTCTTCCTCAAGTGCGGTGGGATTCTTTATTTTCATTTTTAGTCAGCTCTGGTTCAAAGGAGGAAACAGTGGTCCCTTCAAGGGACTTCCATTTGTTTCTAGACTGAGAGCACTCCTCATGCTGGGTCACGTTTTAAAACCAATTATCAGCTAGGTTTTGGTAACTCGTGCTGAGAGTGTGAATGTGGCTGCAAGCCCACATAAAACCAGTCTTCTGGTTATAAATCCTGAGTTTCCCAAGCCATCAGAGATAGGGCAGAAACGGGAAAGTTTTTCTCTCCTTGAGTGAGGTAAGGGAACAGAGAAATCCCTGCTATAAACTCTCACCCACAGATATCTGTTGGGGTGTGAGGTAGTTTATAGATGGGTCTCTTTTCTGACCCCTACATCCTCCCAGATGTTGTCTCCTGTTTGCTATTCCATGGTGCCTTGTTTGTAGCCCTATGAGGGAAACTGACCAGTCTTCTTGTCACTTGAGGGTAGACAGATGTGTGTAAGCTTGAGTTTTCTGGCCTGTCAGGCCCGCAGCCCTTGAGCCCCAAATGAACACACAAAGGTTATATTAATTATGAAGCTGTTGGCCGATGACTATGGCTTCTTATTGGCTAGTTCTATCTTAATTATTAACCCATTTCTATCAATCTATGCATTGCCATGAGGCTGTGGCTTACCCAGTAATGCCCTGGCATGTTGTTACTCCTTCCGCAGCACCGTGATTCCTGTCTGCCTACGTTTCCCAGAATTCTCCTCTTTTGGTAGCCCTGCCTATCCTCCTGCCTCATTGGCCAAAGTGTTTTATTCATCAACCACTAAGAGAAACATAACACAGAAGGACCTCCCCCATCAGATGCACCTAGGGGAGCCTCCAGCTTGAGCACTTGCTTATCTCTCTCAATCCGCATTTCCTCATGTGTTTCAGCATTTATTCTCCTGATAACATAATGATGTAATATATGCTAGAGACATGCGTGATTTGGTGATTAAGAGCTTGTGTTGCTCTTGTAGAGGACCAGGGTTTAACTCCCAGCACCCACATAGTGACTCACAGCTGTCTGTAACTCCAGTTCTAGGGGTTTGATGCCATCTTCTGTTCCCTGTGGGTATTGCACACATGAGGCAAACAGACACATACACACATAAATTTTACAAATCAAAATAAGTCTTTAGAAATGTTCTATCCATAATTTTGTAAGTTATTGTTTAAGTCACTGAGTTGAGTCATTCCCCCCTCCCCCACAAATCACTAAATGAATTTTGGCTTGGGATTAAGATAGAATTTCCAACAATGTCTGAAATGGCCCTACACATGCTTCAGCTATTGCATAATTTATTTTTATGCAAAGAGGAATTGACAGTTATAAAATAAAGATGTCGATCAACTATGAGAACATAAAAAAATGTTCTATCCGGTATTTTTAGATATGTTAAGAGAGAAATGTTTTAGGGTGTCCAGTTCACTGCATCATTCTTGGTGTGTGCATATATTTTGCTGTTGTCAGCCAGAATGTTAGCCCAGGATGACCTTAACTCAGTTGTATAACTGAGACAGGTCTGCTCAGCCCTCTGAGTCTTGAGCCAATTGTACCTCTCTGGTATAAGCAGAGAAGGTTACGCACTGGAAAGCTGAGCTTTGATCTGTGCAAAGAGCAGGGCATAGAAACCCAAGGAGGATCAGTGTGAGCAAAGGTGTAGAGTGATGCTCCACCTCAGTGACCCCAGAGTCACTTGTGCCCTGCTAACCACAGGCCATTCTGGGATTCTGCAGACCTTCACCACCTCCTCCACCACCGCCACCAACTGGAGGCACCTATCCAGTCCTCCTTACTCCTGCAGTGACTCAGGCAGCACAGGGCATGCAACACCATCTCCAAAACTAGATGAGAAACACCTGGGCATCTATGGAGCCCAGACCTGGGACCTCTCAGAGTACTGGGCATATCATAGATGCCTAGATATGTGATGGCCAACTTGGAAATGGGATACGTCCTACGAGAAGCTGGTGTTTAGGGATACTCTTGAGTAATGTGGCTCAGGCTTCTAAAACTCGAGTTCCTCATTGGTGACTAGGGGACATACCCACAAGAAGTGGTATGCTCACCACCATTAAGGTTATAGTGTGTCCACTTGACAAAGGGAATGTACAGAGGGGCCATTTCCCCCAATCTGTGTCACCCCAAAGATGACATTTTTTTTTGTAATCCATCCACCCAGAAGCAGCTGTTGCAATAAACACAGGGATGTGCCAGAAGAGTTCTGAGCCCCATACCAAGTACAGCAGCAGGATCTTGACACTCACAACCCGACCTGGGGGTCCACACCCATGTGTTCTTCAGTGAGAATCCCAGACACGAGGCTGGTCTTACATCCAGTCCTGTGGTGAAGCCTGTTTTCTGGGTACTGACTGAACCTAGTTGTGACCCTGGCTTAGGCACATGTCCCTAGCTAGCTGGGAACTTGCTGTAGACCAGCAAGTTCAAACTATGGCTTCAAACTCATAGAGGTGTGTGTGTAGGATGTGTGTAGGTTGCACATTTTTCTTTCCCTACTCAGCTCCTAAGTTTTGTTAATGCTCTTGACGTTCACTGTTCCCTGGTTAAACCAGTTTTCAGTGTCCATTTAATATACTTGTTTTTTTTCATTTAAAATATCTAGGGAGTATTTCCACTTGTCCAAACAAAAGCAAAGGACAAATGAACACACTTCACAACTGGCAGTGAATGGCTAATGCAATAACTCAGTCCTTCGCTCAATATACAAACTATGACTACTGATTTCTGACTCCCTTCTACACTTCCTGAATCCCCTTAGCAAACCTTGGCCAAGAGAAGAAGGTCTTTATGTGTCCTCAGACACCAATGTGATTTTCAAGCCCACTCAATAGTCAGCATCTCTTCAGTACTTACTGGGCATCAACTAAATCCCTACCACGACTCTGGAGAAGGAATTCTAAAGAGTAATCCCAAATTAACACTCAGATGGACGTATAGTTCAGTACAACAGACAACTTAAAGTGATAAATCAAGAATACTGGGATGTAAAACATGACTGACAGGAAATCACACATGATGGGTGTTGTGATGCTTGATTTCAATGAAAAAAAAAAACTGTATTCACAAGGATGGAATTGTGCCAGACTTGGTGGTGCAAGCCTTTCACCCCAGCACTCTGGAGGAGAGGCATGCACACCTCTATGAGTTTGAAGCCAACCTGGTCTACACCAAGTTCCCAGCTAGCCAGGGACATGTTCAAAAAGAAAAAAGAAATTCTTCAAATGCTGAAGTCCCAGGAAACAGACCTATTGCTATAACAAAGAAAGATGAACGCTCATGCAAGAAGCCAGTGAGGGGCTGAGGACATCTCCAGAGGGACTCCCTGGGAACCCACAGGTCACTATGGCCATGGAATCGAGTAGCCTAACACAGAGCTTCACCTCTCCCTCCTCCAAATCCAATCCCCCAGTCTCATGCCCAGCTCTGTAGAAGACTACCTGGTGCATGTGTTCCTCTCCACCCCCATTCCCAGGGGACTAAGCAGATCCTCGTGGAACACCCTGCTTTCCTCCCTCCTATGGACCCCCTCAGCCCCACCCTGCCTTCTAGCCCAACCCATTCCTAAGTGTGAGCTCCCAATACACACCTACATTTGTATGCACAAAAAAAGCAATGATAAAACAATAAAATGAACCCGAGGCAAATCTCAGTGGGGGTAAGAGCACTTGTGCAAACATGAGGACCTGAGTTCAAATCTCCACATAAAAGGCAGGCATTGCCATATGTCTGTAACCCCAGCTTTGGGGGATAAAGACAGGTAGATCCCAATAATTTGCTGACCAGCCAATCTAGATAAAATGGTGAGCTTCAGGTGGGTGGGAGGCACTGTCTCAAGGCAATATGGTGAAGAGCCATAAAGAAAGACACCTTCGGACTCCTTATTCTTGCAATAAGCCCCCACACACAAACTCACATGTATACTCACTCCACACAGATTTTGAAACATTTTAATAAAAATATAAAAGCAAAAAGGCAATACTATTTTTAAAATTCTTTAAAAGACCTGCATATACTTTCTAGCTGAGATAAGCATCAGAGGAATAGGAGGCTGGGAATGTAACTATATCAGAATAGTTTAGGGTGCAGTGGTGGAGGTGGGATGGGGGCTGAGTTAGCCAGAGAAAAGGCAGAGAGCTAACATTTTAGAAAGCCGGTGGAAGACATTGATCTGAGAAAAGACATATCCTTGGCCTAGAAACTGGTAGCCTTTAGAGTTACATATTAGTTAAGAGACCTTGAACCTGGTTGCTGAACCAAGAATAATAATACCCCCACACACACACACTACTTGTGGCAAGGATTAATTAAATGTGATGACAAGTAAGAAATGACAGAGTGCATCGTGGAGGTCAGTAAGTGTCAGCTGGGCCTCAGTTTGAATCTACTTTGTAATTAAGTTTTGTTGGTCAGTGTTGGTTTGGCTACATCGTATTGAGATGCAGAAGGGAAAACAGATCAATTCCTTCCCTGTTGAAATCCAGTTCTTTCATGCTAGAGTCAGGCCTAATTTTCCCCCTCTAGAATGAAGACTCTCTTTGTGTTTTAGAGACAAGAGAGAGAAATCGCTGGTGTTTACTGAAGGCAACTTCAACCGGGAGTGGAAGGGAGAGCTCAGATTAGCTGCGGGCGCTTCAGCTGTTTGTAGTAAAACTTTGAACTCCTCCAAGAAACCTCCTTTCTGATTCTCTCAGATTTTATCTGATTAACTGGACAGTCCACAAATTCCTCAAGTGTTTCACCCTTTGTGTAGTCAAGGACTTGCCCCTGAGCACAAACTGGAAATGGATTTGGTGTGTGTCACCTCAAGTTCAATCTAGCAAACACTGGCTTGTTGCTAGGCCTGGGTCTGGCTGCTTTTGAAGTAAGTTTCTTCACTTGGGTGGGCTCAGTCACAGCCTGGAACTTTCTCAACAGTAGCAGGCAATCCATTGAGCTGAGACCTGGTGTTTGCTTTTCTTGCCTCAGCAGCTAAGCAGGGAGCACCCCTTGAACTGTTCAGAGTGGGATTTGGAATGTCAGTCAAGACCCTAGTGCTGAGATAGGCCTCAGCAGGGGAGGAAGCAACAGTGGAGGCTAACCTGTCATCTGGAGTCTCATCTGCAGATAGAGACAGGACTGCCTATGGAGCCCTTAGTCTTCTGAGTACCTGTGCCTCTCTTCCGAGCAGCAGTCCTTGTCCCACCCACTCATGGCTCTGTCTTATCCATGAGTTCTCATCCACCCTGGAGTTCAAACAAGGTAAGAGTCCCAGGTTCCCAGAAATAGAACAGTAAAGATAAGACTATCCGGAAAGTCGCTGTGTTCTGTGAGAAGCTCCTGTGGGTGCTGGTGCAGACACATTTTATGATGGTTTTGTAGGGTTTGAGGAGATCTTTTGTCCACAGAAGTGTCCTATAGAATTCGGTGCTCTTGGGTCCTGATCCAGGGCCGTTTCACCATTTTCCTGAGTACATATGATGTGAGTCAGGCACCATGCAGGACTTGCTCTCAGTTCCCACAGTTCTGTCAGAGCCAAGTTGCTCTACTTCTTTTTGAGGGGAGGAAAATATCAGAACTCAACCTGGTCAAATACCGTAGGTGGGATGCCATGATTAAATCGATAAAAGTGAGGATTTTTAATAGCTAGGCCCACCTGTCCCTGTCCACAAAGCCTATGGCTTATTCATTATTCCCCTCCCACTTTCCCCTCCTTCCCTCTCCTCCCCCTCCTCTCCTTCCCTCTCCTCCTCCCCCCTCCTTCCTCTCTCCCCCCTCTCTCCTTTCTCTTCTCCCCTCTCCCCCCCATTGTCCCCATCTCCCCTTTGCCCCTCCCTCTCCCCTTGTCCCCCCCTCTCCTCTCTCTTTCCCCTATCCTTGTATGTATGAGTGTGCGTAGTTAGGGTACAAATGGAAAGTCATGTTTTGAACTAGAACCTGGGTATTAATTAATTCCCCTGTCTTCGTCTAATGGGCCTTCAAGACTTACACTGGCTCCTTCTTGGAGTATTTCACATCTGCCAACTCCTCTGATTGTACCTCAGTGCTCTCTACTGATGACTCTGCTTTCTGTCATCTTTTTACTCCAGTTTTCAGAGCTCTCCAACCCATGCCTCAAATGTGAGCCCATCACTACCTTCTTGAGTCCTCCAAGGTCCTTCCAGAAGCAACGATCACTTCACAGCCATTACCATGTCCTAGACATTGTTTTGAGTACTTCTAGGTGAGGTAAATATGTCATATACCATATTCAATTCCATTTTACAGCTGGAGAAACTAAAACATAAAGAGTTTGAACCCTGTAAATACAGCTCTAGTGTCAGTACACTCAACCCAATGCTGTGTGCCTAGGCTTGGCTTTTGACTTGTCATCTCTAACGGCTCTCCCTGCTCTATGTTCAGCTACTGGCAGCTGCTTAGACACTTGGAATGCACTGTGCCTTTGAACTTGGTGACTTCTTATCCCTTGTCTGTCCCCTCTGCCTCAATACAATCCTTCATGCCTACAGCTGACTCAGATTTATTCTCTGAGGCTGAATTCAAGGGTCGCAGCTTCTAGGAGGACTTCCTATGGCCACAGTTGCTTCCTGAAGTTGATCAAGACTGATGGGCCAATTTGGCCATCTGTCACTGCCTTTTAAGGCAAGCTGGGGTGTTGTGAGTAGAACCTGGGTCGGAAACACTGTGTTCCCTCAGGAGCTGACATGCAGCAAGTGTTCATCAAGTTTTTTTTTTTTTTTTAAACGAAGAAAGTGAAAGTAGTGAACAACACATTGCAAGTTATACAGAAAACAAAACGGAACAGCTGTTGAGAAGCCTGAGAAAAGGGAAAGATCAGAATGGGCTGAAAAGTCCTATGATGTGGCCTAAGAGACAGTGGCAACACACAGAAGTCAAGTCTCCGGATTCTGTAGCTAGAAATGGTGGATAAGGCTGGGATCCAGTTCTCAGTTACCAGGGCCCCTTCTATGCCTCGTGTATTTGAACAGCTATGCATTTAACTTCTAACTCGTGAAAAAGAGTCAAAACTAGTGATTTGGGGTAGGTTACTATTTAGAATCAGCATACAAAAGAAATGTCTATTCAGAAAGAGTACTAAGCTGGGGATGGGGGCGGTATCAGCGTGAACCAGCAGAAACAATGGACCCACAGTGACTATAGTTAGTCATTATATCAAGAAAGCACAAGCAACTGATTGGAACCATCCTCTGATTTACCGATGATGAGGTAAGCTGTAATGTCAGGGTAGTCTGACTTAGTGAAAGTTTATAGACTGGTTAAGTGTTTCCCCTGTAGCTGAGAGCTTGCATTCTGTTGGCCATAAATTCCTTCACCTTGGATCATTGCCCTGAACACTTTCTTTTCCTTCCTGCTCCCTGGAGCTTTAAGCTTCCCACAACCTGTGCTTGCATCCTCGTTTGTGCTAGTCCATGTCCGCAGAAGGAAGATACCGGCGCCCACTCCCCCTCTTGTGTTGTTTTCTCTTTATCCTTGTGTGTCCTTCCATCCGCTAAACCCAACTGTTTCTTTCTGTGTGTCCCTGCTCTGTGCCAACCTCCGAGTCACCTTTCACATCCTGCAGAGTCTAAGCACAATAATATTTAAACATGATCATTTCCCTAATTTAAGAAACAAATCGTTTCCTTTGTCCTTTGGGCCAAGTGCTCCTCTGTGCAAAGCTGGGGTTTTTTGTTTTTGTTTTTTGTTGTTGTTGTTTTAGTTCATATACACAGGCCTCTACTCATTTCCCTCTTCCCAAATAGCTTTCAGATCCACACCTCCTGCTTGTTATGATAAAGTGTGAGAGGAATCTTGACAGATTCCATGGCCATTGAAGGTGACCGAGGCAGAGGGACAAACATGCAGGCAGACAGAGCTTAATGAGAAGTTTTATTAGAAAGGGAAGGAAAGAGAAAAAAAAGGTTAAAAAAAAGAAAAAAAGAAACAGAGACAGAGAGAGGGCAGAAGAGGAGAGGGAGACAGGAAAAGTCCTGCCTGCCCCAAGGGAACAGCAGGAAAGAGAGCATAAGAGGGCAGAGGTCTTTCTTTTAAAGGGATCCTTTGCACCCTGGCTGACCAGGTGACAGGGGCAGGCCAGCATAATGCCTGAATCCTTACACTGTTCAAACAGACTAATATCCTGTCAACTCAAACAGCATCAAGAAATGAGCTCTCTGCCTCTCTCCCTTCTAAGTCTGGTTCTCCTTAGGCACCGCTTTCTCCTAGTGAAAGTTAACGGTGTAGACGAGAATGCTGAGTTACTTTGAGGCTTGCCTCTCCATCAACTCCCAGCATTCCTTTGGGTGCCATCCCTGTCCAATCCATCCGTCTGACTGTTCTTAAAAGTTGTTGGTAGTCTACCCCATCAACCCTTAACCAAACTGTCACATAGGTTATACTACGGGTTAACAAAGCCGATTACTACAGGAAGTCTAGAACACTACCCAGCAGCTTTATCTGTAGAATAGCATGGAATGTTTTAGCTGGAAAGCTAAGATTCTACAACCAGCCTATTTCTCCTTTTGTTTCGTTCTATATAACTCTATTTAATCAATCCAGCTTCCTTGATGTTGCCTGAATAACTTATTTACTCATTAGGTACTCAATACTGATTAGCCCAACACTGTGTTGAGTGCTAGGAATATGATGATAAATACAACTTCTAAATTTATAGTTGGATTATGAAAACAAGAAAATACAGAATGACATGCCCTAGTCTAGGAAAATCGCTGGGCCCCTGGGCATTCATGTATCTGTAGGCTTCGAACTGGACAGAGGCAAAGTTTGTGGGAACTCCTCCTGGTGTGGAGTAATAACTGAGATGAGATCTGAAAGTCAGTTATGAATCATTTCAGGCATGGTGTGAGAGACGGTGTGCTCTTAGGATGGCAGGAGATACAGTCATCAAGACTGGAGACAAGACAGAGCCGACAGAGGAAAGGCGACTGAAAATCGAGATAAGAGAAGAAAAGTAGGAAGGCAGGCGTTAGCGATGAAGATAGCAATGAAGCAGAAGGTCAATGTTTCCAAGCGTTCAAGGGGTCAAGGACTAAGGAGCATCCATCAAGGTTGCCAGTGGAGAACTCACTGGTGACCATGCCCTCTGAGCAAGGTGTGTGGATCACAGTGGAAGGAGGAAAGAAGCACCAGGGCTCAGGATGTGGCCCAGGCTATACTTTCCCAGCACACCAAAAGCCCTGAGTTCCATCTCCAGTACTGCATAAACCAGGCACAGCAATGCACACCTGTAATGCCAGCACTTTGGCAAGTGTAGACAGGGGGATCAAAAGTTCAAGGTCATCCTCAACTACCAAGTGAGATTAAGGCCAGCCTGGGATACATGAGACTATGTCCCCAAAAGGGGTGGGGGAATGGAACCGATACACCAAAGATTGAACTTGTTAATCTCAATGGAAATTTAAAATGCTATGTCTTCCTGCTATCTGTTCAATCCGGATTAAATGACTTTTCACTCCTTTCCTTTCACTGCCTACATCCCCACTCCCAATTTCTCTTTCTGTTGAAGTCTCTATTCAAGACCAAATGGAATGCCACCTTGTCCTGAATGCTCCCACATCCTGCAGGGAGTACAGACTGTTCGGTAAGCACAGGGACTTTGCCCAATCAGCACCTGCTTGCACCTTTCAGCATTTCCATCTGCTTCTTGCTAGCTTGTAGCCTGTTTGGCTGTGTGTGCCTGTCTCCTTGGCTACACAGTTCAGTGATGGTGAACTTTCTATGTATTAGTCATAGTTCCAGCCAAATGCGTTGAACGCTGCTATCATCTGGATGGAAGTCTACAGACTACTCTCTGTGTCTGGCTGAGTTAAGCACAAACTTTATACAGCGTCACCTTTGCCCTTGAAGACAATGACTTTTCTTAGTATTGCTATGACACTCAAGCTTGCATGATCCCTCGGTGTGTAAAGATGCTTGCTGTGCAAGCCTGACTGGCTGAATTTGAGCTTCTGAGCCCACAGTGGAAGGGGAACTGACTTCCACATGCACACATACACACATGGATCATACATCATAATAATAACAACAACAACAATAATAATAATAATAAAATAATTAAAACTAGTATCAATGATAAGACTTGAAACTTAGAATTTGCCAAGAATCATCTCTTATCTTTCTAATAATTTCTCACTACTTCTCACATGATGCTTCACATATTCTCAGCTCTATAAATCAGATCACTTTCTCCAGAACACACGAATGCATACTCCATCTATAAACCAACTTTTGGATCTGATCCAAGGGCAAATACCTCAGCTTTGACTCTTACAGGCTGAAGTAGCAACTGATTAATGCGATTGAGTTAACTATTCACACATCTGTCTTCCTAGAGAACAATTCAGGGAATTGCTTAACCCGTCCAAATGGGAAAAGTGACATTGAACCTAGGGATTACGAAGGATGTAAATGAAAGGGATAAGTTCTAAGTGCCCACTATGCCGGATTTGAGGACAGTGATGACAATGGGGGAAAGATAGGTGGATTTGTTTTGCTGTAGACTGGAAGATTTCCAAACACTTCCCAAAATATTTTGTGGTTGGAGAAATTAACCTACTGAACTTATTTTGGAGACCTTTTCTCAAAACACAAATATTATTTTGTTGTTGTTATTATTTTAGGGCTAGAAAGATGGCTTAATGATTAAAAGAACTGACTACTCTTACAGAGGACCCAGTTCTCGTTCCCAGCATGCACATGGCACCTCACAACCATCTGTAACTCCATTTCCAGGGACTCTCTCTCTCTCTCTCTCTCTCTCTCTCTCTCTCTCTCTCTTTCTCTCTCTCTCACACACACACACACACGTATGCATGTGGATATCAGAGAAAAATCTGTGAAAGCCAGTTCTCTCTTTCCCAGGGCTCAAACTCAAGTCATCAAGATTGGCAGCAAGTGTCCTTACCCACCTAGACTCTTAAACTTTGTGTGTGCTGTATGTATGGGCATGATCATGTATGTACACATGTGTATAAGAGTATCTAGATGTATGTGGAGGTGAAAAAGTCAATGTGGGGTGTCTTCCATGCTTTCGTTTCTACATTATTTTTATTTACTCTTTATTTTTTTGTCTAGATGACATCTTACTATGTGTCCTTGGAATTTACTTTGCAGACCATGCTAGCTTCAAACTCACAAAGACCCACCTGTCTCTGCCTCCCCGGTGTGCTACCACACCCAGATCTGCCTTTTTAGTATTTATTATTATTATTATTATTATTATTATTATTATTATTATTATTATTCTGTGTGTACAGGTGGTGGCCTGCTTGTATGTCTGTGCACCATGTGTATGCAGTGCCCTGAGAGGCTGGGATTAGAGTCACAGAGGGTTGTGAGTCACTATGTGGGTACTGGGGATCGAACTCAAGCCCTCTGGAAAACTAGCCATTGCTTTTAACCACTGAGCTATTACTCCAGTCCTCTCCCTTTATTTTTGGAGACAGGTTCTCTCACTGACAATAGAGCTCACTGATTCCCTAAACTGGCTGATCCGAAAGCCCAGAGGATGCACCTGTTTTTTCTATAATTGCTAGGGTTACAGGCAGGTACCATCACACCTACATTGCTTTGTGTGTGTGTGTGTGTGGTTCTGAAGATCTAAATAGAAGGTATCATGCTTGCAGAGCAAACACTTTACCACTGAACGGTCTCCCCAGCCCCCACCACCACATTTGAAACACCAAGCACAGGGCTAGCCAGCTCAGTCCTAGTTCTCACAATAGAAACAGGGTTCAATATAAAAGCTCTTAAGGAAGAAAGAAATTCAGAAGTACCATGCCCAAGTGTTAATTTCTGGTAACGAGACAGTAAGTATCCAAGCAATTGATATAGTGTCTGTTTCCTTTCTCTAAGCATCATGAACTGTATGTTTAAAAGGAAAAAAATATACATGATTTCAAACAGCAAAAGGGAATAAGGTTTTGTACTGATTGGGTGATGCAATTTCTTTTCTTACTCCACAAGCACATCAGGGGTAGAAGCACACAATTAAGAGAAACCACGTGAGTCTCGAGTAAACTCAGCTCCAAGCTCAAGTCAGGTATGGAAAGAGACAAGGCTGCCCCCCCTACCCCAAATACTGAGGAGGATGAAAAAGATGCAGCTAGTCATTGTTTGATTAATTGCTGCTTATTTATCAGGGGTGAGACTCAGCCCCTTAGGAGAGGTGGTATGTGCTGCTGGCTCTTCATTACTGAGCATGGTTAGGCAGGTCTGGACTCAGGAATCACGTTAATGTTACCAGAGTAGAGTTATAACCTATGCCCCAACGTAGCCAGGTTTGGCCACCTATTCTCCAGGCAATCAGAAGAGTCAAATTAATAGTGAAAAAAAGAAAATTGGATATTCATTCAAAGTGGCTACAATGGAAAGAGGAACAAAGTGATGCAATGACCTTGCCCCACCATGTCCAATTTCAGAGTCCAGACACCAGGGTATAAAAAACAAAATACATGTGTAACTAAACAGTCCAGCCAGGGTGGGGCCTCTGCCCATTACTGTCTCAGTTCCAGTCTCTACAAAGTCATCTAAGAAGTTGCAAAATTCTTCACAGGAGATAAGGGCCTCCTCTGGATGTCCCCGGGGCCTTTGGCTATTTCTTTTCCAACTGGAGATTCCTGGGGAAATTCTAATTTCTTGGGGTCCGCTCTTTCAATAGCCTCATAGCCAAAGAGAGATCACAAATGTCTTTTTAGAGTGGAATCACCCCTGGCAGACAAGCTGGCTACATGGTGACCTTTTGGTAGTGCCGACAGTTTAACATGGAACTACTCAAGCTCACAGGAGCCCTTTAATTTGTCAGGTGGATGACCCAGAGTCATGGATATTATCAAAAGCAAGGTCAATGGACCCAAAGATTATGAAGAACCATAAAACCTAAGGACAAAGACAAGCCAAGAAGCCACAGTAGAACTGACTTCCAAGCACACTGTTGCCATAACAGGGACAAGATGCTACTACTGCTCTAGACGCTACTACTGATCTGATTGGTCAGAGAGCCCACGATTAGGTGACTGCATGGTGTTTCCAGTATACTCCAGTCCCCTTCTCTCTTCCAGTTCAATACATTTATTAAATACGAAGTAGCGAGATAGCATTGTTCAGTCCTCCTCCCACTGTGTGACTCCTCAATGCACTCTCCCTGCCGTCCATCTCAGCCTGTAATGCCCACAGGAAACCCATTTTGAAAGTCCACCGGGCATCACGCTAAGCAGTTGCACTGAGAAGAATGGAGGTGACAGAAAGCAAACCTCAACTCGCAGGAAAGCTGTGCCCCACCCCCAATAGCAAAGCCATCTCTCACTGAGGCTCATTTCCCAAAGGTGCTCTGGGCTCATTGGCAATGTTAACTCAACCCAATCCTAGTCACTGACAACCTTCTATAAAATCCATAGCAGCTGGGCACGGTGTGGCCCGCCTTTCATTCTCAGCACTTGGGAAGCAGCGGCAACAGGATCTGTGTGAGTTCTAGGATAGCCAGGGCTGTGTATTGAAACCCAAACATGAAAACTAAGGCAAAACAAACAACAGCCCCACAGCAGACGTATAAACAACCTAGATCTTTCTTGTTTGCTCTTTTTAGGTTTTATTTTATGTGCGCATATATTTTGCCTATATGTATGTGTGTGCACCATGTGCATTCCTGACACCTGTAGAGCGGGAAGAAGGTGTCAGATCCTCTGAAACTGAAGCTAAGGAAAATTGTGAGCCACCACGTGCCACATTGGTGCTAAGAACAAAACCTCAGTTCCTCCAGAAAAGCAATAAATATCTTAACTGCTCAGCCATCTCCCCCTCTCCTTTCTGGCTTCTTGTCCGATGTCTTCCCTTGACTCCTGCTTGCCTAGTGCCAGCATCATCTCCTATTACAAATAAGATGTGTGAGACCGGCAAGCCCAGGATGCTCATGGACCTCCCCTTCCTCACACAGCTATCCATTCAGGTACCCTTGGGATCTCAGCTCTGTTGACTCCTTCTGCTGAAACCTCCAAGTCCTCCCAACACAACACAACTCCCGTGTCCTATGGGAGCCTTCCTTCAGCCTATCAGCTCTCCAGCTCTCTGAAGCCTCTCATGAAGATGGCTAGACTCTCCCTCACAGGCAGCAGCCACATCCATCCATCCTCTCCAGGGTTCATTGCAGACAAGAATTGGTCTTCATGCTGAACTGTTGGCCTGCACTGATCTGAACAACACCATGGGCCATGCAGGCACACTGGTTCCAATCTATTCCGTTACCTACTGACTATGGCACTTGTGAAGACAGAGTAGCCAAGAAGGGAGACTGAAGCAGAACCCCAGAACCAGGAGAGTGTGGGACTTTAGAATCACAGGAGTGTATTAAATATGTAGATTTTTCTCTCTGCTTTGTCTCAAATGAGGGCCCCAGCAAGGGGCAGGAATATTTTAGGGACACAGTGCAGGTGATATAGTCACATAAGATTCTGGGAAATGCAAATGAAGTCCAATAGAATCATAGGAGGCTGTGTGTGTGTGTGTGTGTGTGTGTGTGTGTACATGTATGTGCATGTATGTGTCCCTGTGTGTGCATGCATGTGTACTTGTGTGTATACTTGCATGTAGGAGTACATATGAGTGTGTGCATCCTTATCCCCCTTGAGCAGGACTGTTGTTAGCAGAACCGGTCCTTCTCTGGCTCTTTTTCTTCTCTCTCTGAGTAGGCCTGGTTAGACTCAGGACTCAACCAGACCAGCACACTGACACTGAGAAGGGCATCCGGGGAGGCTGGAGCTCTAAAGGACTTAAAGAGGGAGGGTTCTGAACCACTGTGGTGCAGCTGGGCTGGAGATCTGGGCATGTAAAGATGTTAGACTTCCAGATGGCTGAGTAGGACCAGCAGCTCAGAATCAGCTCCTGTTCTGCCTGGGAGTGGGTCACAAACACCTGCTCAGAGCTTTGTTTTTTACCTAAAAAAAAATGTGCCAATGAAAGAAAGTGGGAGGAAGGAATCTCACCTTCTCATTAACTTGCTTTCCTGGGCTTGGCAGCACATAGTGTCTTTCCAAACCTTGCCCCTTGGCCTAGCAACAGAATTTTCCTTAGAGGCTCCACCCGAAGAAGCAGAGGGGAGTGGAGAAGGTTTGTGTAAGCCTGTGTATAAACAGGTCCTGGACGGGCTACAGAGAGGAGAGGAGTATTAGGAGGTGAACCAAAGAGAAGCCAGGGTCAGCTATGGCCATTTGTCTACAAGGAACCCTGGTCAAAGGGAAAAGAACGTTCTCTCTTGGCTTCATTCGAGGCCACCCAGGCCAGGCAGGTTCTAGAGTTTAACCTCTGAGAACCAGCTTGCTTGAGCTAACACAGCCTGGAAGTCTTACACAAAGCTGCAAAGTAGAAACAAAGGTAGTGGTGACAGGAGACACATAGATGAGCTGTTAGGTCCCCTGGAAAACTCCAGGATTTCCAAGTAGCCAGCAGGGAATACTGCTTAGAGACTGAGGCTGGATGAAGCCTAGAAACTGCCAGCTCTGTAGGGACTTCTGGTCCTTGGTCTGAACCTGCCCCAAACCAAGATACCTTATACCTCATGCCAGCCTAATCCTCCTGAAGTATGCTTTCATCTCACCCCTCCCTGGACCAGGTCACTCCCTGGCTCCACAGGGCCTCCTGCTTCAAGTCTCAACTTCATGCCCCATTCCAGGCCCCCATTATCCATTCTGCCCTGCCTTTCTCCCCAGTCCGTATCCTTCCCTCCCCTACACACCCTCCCTAAATCACACAGAACTGCATCCTTGCCTTTTCTTTGCTCATTCCTAGCTCTGGTACCCCTCCCCCTCTTACGTTCAGAAAATCCCATCTCTCTGTCTATAAACTGCCTGCATATCACAGTGGGAGTCTTTCAATGCATATTGTTCTCTTATGCCTCCAGTTAACTGCAGGTAACTATTGACCCAGACTAACCCTAATGCAAGCAGTAACTCTGATAGTGAAACACAGATGTTGGATGCTAGCCACTGGACTAAACCTTAGGTAATTTTGTATGTGAACACATTTACTCTACTATTTACTCAATGACCCCTGTTTTTCGTCTCTGAAAATAGGAAATGGAATATGGCATTTGCCATGGTAGGAACTCTCAGATTTGGTGGCTGATGAATATAAGAGGCCTTCAGAGATATCATGAGAAGAGCAAACACTACCCTGTCCTCAGCTTTGGGGCTTCTAAGACCCCTCACTATCGTACCCACAAATAAATCTTGCCTGCACAGTACCACCGATTGGGAAAGGCAGAATTTTGGGTGAAGCCAAGAGCATAGGAAAAATCTGTGCTCACCATCTTACTACCTTGTGCCCCGTCAAGGTATCTTCTACAGCGCACAGGCACATTCCATCTTGTTGAAGGCATGTGTAAACATTCAGTTAATATTTAATGCCCTCCACTAGGGAAGAACTCATAGTTCCTGATGAGTTGTTCTGCAGCTCTAGTGTGAATAATTTGAAGGGCTTCAGAAACCCCAGTGTGCCTGCCAGCCAGACTGCTCAAGAATCTGTGTACAGCAAGGTTTGGTTCATCTGTTGTCCGCTCACACTCATACCCCACTGCAAAACCTGGAGTAGTGTGGACAAAATCCTTGTAGCCACATCATCTCAAGACACAGATATCTGCAAAAGAAATGAAAGAAATGAAAAGTTCATGCATTTGCATAAATCTAAATTTTCCTTAAATGAGGAGTGGGGTCTGACAAAGAACAAAACACCCATTTCCCAGGATGGACAGAAAACAATTCCACCCTGTTTAAATTGTTCCTCAACTTCTTATCTGCCTAGCTTATCACTTTTTTCTTTTGTCCCCACATGTGTATGTGTGTAGATGTATGTATGTTTGCATGTGTGTTTATGCATGCTTACCTGTATGGGGTGGGTATGACTATGTGTGGTGTGGGTATGCCTGTGTGTATATGCATATTTACCTGTGTTGGGGTGGGTACGGTTGGGTGCTAGGATGAATGTGTGTGTGTAGAAGAGAGGTTGACTTTGGATGTCTTCCGCTGTTATCATAGCTTCATTTACTGAAGCAGCGTCTCTAGCTAGATCTGGAGACCTCTGAATTTGCTAGTTCAGCGAACCACCTCACCCTGGAGCTCCCCAGCCTCAGCCTACTTAGTATTGGTATTACACATGGCCTGCCCTGCTCACCTGGCATTTACATGGTGCTGAGGCTCTGAACTCCAGTCCTCATTCTTGCTTACCAAATGCTTTATCCACTTAGCAATCTCTCCAGGACCCAGTTTATTCCATAGCATTGTTGCTGTGTATGTTGCCCTGTACTTTGTGGCATCAATGGTCTTGGGTTTGAATTAGGAAGTTTCTTTGAGTTGGGAACGTCCTGCTAGCAAGAGCCATGTTCTTCTCTTACTGCACACCACACTGGGCTCCATGTGGCTCCGTATGATTTTCCACCCCCTTGTCTTTCCTTCTTAGGGTCCTGCCCTCCTTCCAAGCCAGTTTCTTGTAACTTTCTAATTTGCTTTTCTTAGCTCCTGGAGTGCAAAATTTGAGATGGAGCACCTAGCAGACAAGTGAGAACTGTGGGGTGGCAGGAAGGCATCTCAGAGAACAAGATGGTGTGTTGAGTCTTCCAGGGGAAGAAAGAATTAGCCAATAAAGGAGGGGCTAGAAGCTGTTGGTGGATAAAAGACACTCGCAGCAAAGGAAACATCTCCAACAAGAGGGCCATTGGGGAACAGAGAAAAAATATGCCATATGTCTAGCTTAATACATTGGAGTAGATAGAAGGGCAGACAATGAAGCCTCGAACTGTTGCATTAATTTCAAAACAGACTTGAGTCCCACTACTGATTGGGCTTGGGGGGGGCATATGGAGTAGTGTAAATAGATTGAAGAATTCCTCTGATAAGAAAGAGCTATGAGGGACTCCCCCATCACCTGGGTTCTCCATGATATTTTCATCGTAGACACCATCTCCTATCAGATTATATTCTCCCATGACACCCATCATGTAGTGCCTCCTCCAGAGATTTGTCCTCCATGAAGAATGACCTGGCGTGTAAGAATATTATTGGTGGCATTCGTGTCTATTTAGTTTGCAAATACCTGCTTTCCCAGAAAGTGTTTTCAAAGGAGAAACTAGCTCAGGCATCATTCTTACACATTTGCTTCGCTGGTACAACAAAATGGGAGGGTGCTGATGAAAATAACTCACTGTAGTGCAGTGATTGTTTTTATTATCTTGACTTAGAATGCTTCATTTCCTAGCACACTTCAAATGGCTGGATGTGTAGAATCATGCAGCTGAGACTTTTGAGGCTCGATCTGTAGAAATCAAAATGGGATCTGTCTAGGGTGACTGGATGCCTGCTGAGTCAGCACAGTGGGTGTAGTCACTGCCACCAATCTAGTCTGATCACTGCCTGTGCTTAGCCATTGAAAACTCTACACTTTGCCCTGGACTTGTTGCACTTGAACAGTCTCCGAATTCAAAGGCTGATGGGTAATGTTTTTAGTTCCAGGGGTCACGACTTTGAATTGCTGTGAAGTATGCAATAGAAAGCTCTGAAGTGAGAAGTGCCATTAAAAGACCTCTGCTGTACCCTCCTTTTACATAACTCTCCAGTCTTCGGGTCACAGATATCTGAAGCACTTACATTTACAGTACTGTTGTTTTTTTTTTTTTCTGCCCTAAAAATAAACCCAATTTTAATCCATAAGTCATGGACTAGTTTAGATGGTGGAGGCAGGCATTTGGCTGCTGGATCTAGTTTCACACTTGAAAAGATTTAAATTCTCAACCTCATCTGAGTTTATGAGACTTAGTTTCAGGGCTCAGGAAGAGTCTTCTCCCAAGACAGAACAATACCATCTCCCCAGCCCCCTCCCCCTGTCTCTCCAGTTCCCCCTCCAACTCCCCAGTTCCCCCTCCATCTCTCCAGTTCCCCCATTTCTCCAGTTACCCCCTCCAGTTACCCCCTCCAGTTCCCCCTTCATCTATAGTTCCCCCTCCATCTCTCCAACTACCCCCCACACACACACACATCCAGGCAATACTTAATTTCTACCTAGCTGTACCCTGTTTGAGCCAGAGGTTCACAGAACTGTATTCCTCCTTGTGGCCCACTTTATTTTTTAGAGTCTAATTATTTTGTCTTTCTTGATGGCTGTTCTTCCAAATCGTGCCTCACCTGGAGTAAGTTGTGCCCCTTACTCTGGGACTAGATCCCATCTTAGGGAGAGAGAGAGCTCTTTGGGGGAGTACTTACAGTCTAATACTGCCTTTAACTCCCTGTCTTAGGGTTTCTATTGCTGTGAAGAGACACATGACCACAGCAACTCCTATAGAGGAAAACAGCTCATTGTGGCTGTCTTACAGTTTCAGAGGTTTAGTTCACTATCATCACGGCAAGAACCATGGTGGCATGCAGGTAGACATGGTGCTGAAGAAGGAGCTGACAGTTACACGTCTTGATCCTCAGTCAGTAGGAGACTACATGCCTGCTCTCTAGCTACATCTGCTCACTGAACCTAGGATGGGCTCCTGCTACTGCTTGGATTTCTAGATTTTTAAAGTATGAGACCTTGAACTCAGTTCTTGCCACCTGCAAGTGCTGTATCCCTGAGACACACACCCCTGGAACCTGTCCCCATGTCACCAGCTGTGAGTCTATGTGGACCTTCAGACTCAGTCCACCTTACAGCTCAACCAGGCTCATGGCCCTGTGAACCCAAGAGAAAATGTCCATGGCTGTCTCTACCCAAGCCTTGCCTGGGTGACTAGTGCCATGTTTGTCACCTTCTGACTGCTTCTCTTTGCTAATCAGTCTATCTCCAGACTCTGATTTCTAACCCAACTTGGCTTGGCAATGATAACCATGTCTGTCCAATGACCTTTGGTCCCTCAGAGCCCTCAAAGCTGCCCTTGCTTCTAGGATATTCTTTCACTCTGAACTTGGCTTAAATGTAAAGACTTACCCAACAGTGACAGGGGTCCTGAACTCCTCACTCAGATCATTGTTCTTCCTGGATGAGGCAGGATTACCTATCTCAGTCTCTCTAATAAGTTGCAATTATAAAAGCAAGCAAATTCAGAGATATTAAATTATACATTAATTAGCATGTGTTATATCACCATGCAATTTTAATGAATTCTGTGTCAGCGATGTTAAAAAGGTTTCTGCATTGTAGACATTTTGGGTCTGATGGGGGATGTCCTTCTGTATGCTATGAATATAATTTCTCTTATTGGTTGATGAATAAAACTATTCAGCCAATGGACAGGCTGGATTTACCTAGGTGGGATATCCAAACAGGGATAGAGAAAGGTAGTAGGCAGAGTCAGGGAGACACCATGTAGCTTCTGAGGAAATAAGAGTCTCCTTAGTTGATCTTGTGGGCCATGTCCTTCTAGTGTCCTCCACCCCTCTGGCCCCTAAAATTCTCCTTGCCCTTCTTCCTTGGGGTTACCCAAGCTCCACCTAATGTTTAGGGGTGAATCTGCATCTGCTCCCATTAGTTGCTACATGAAGCCTCTCTGATGACAGTTGGGCTAGGCACCAATCAATCAGTATAGAAGACAATCATTAGAATCCTTTTGTTGACTATTTTTTTCTTCTTTGGCAGTCATATTTGGTTCTATCTTGTGTTTCTGGGTTATCAAGCTTCTGGTTTCTGGCCATCCAGTCAATGCTTGGTATGGGCATCATCTCAAGGCATGGACCTCAAGTTAGAGCACTCATTGCTTGGCCACTCCTTCAAGTTTTGTGCCATCAGTGCCCAGCACATCTTGCAGGCAGGACAATTGTAGGTCATAGATTGGGGGGATGGGTTGGTGTGCCATTCCCACTATTGGAAGCCTTGTCTGGCTCCAGAAGATGGCTAGTTCAGGCTCCATACCCCCATTAGTAGGAGTAAGAAAGTCATATGAGTGGGCCACAAGTATATAGCCACTGACATCAGGAAGATGCAAACCAAAACCAATAGGAACTATTGCTCACATGTATCAGGACTACCCGTATCAAAATAAAAAATAATTGTAATAAACAACCAGTGTTGGCCAGGACATGGAGAAACTGCAATCTTTTTATACTACTAACAGAATGTGACATGAGATGTCATGACAGAGGAATACAGAAGGTCCTCCAAAATCAAAACTACATGGGGCCAGGGATGGAGCCAGGGAGATGAGGGCTCAGTAGTTAAGAGGAATGTCTGCTCTTCTTGAGGCCCCACGTTTTTTTGCCAGCACCCACAAGGCAGCTCATAACAGCCTGTAACTCCTGCTCTAGGGGATTTAACACCCTACAAAATTAGATATTTGTACTTCATATTCATTGTAGCTCTATTCACAACAGTCAGCTCATGAAAACAATGTAAATGATTCTCCATCAAAAGAACAAAAAGTGTATGTGTGTGTGTACATGTGCATGTGAAAATTATTTAGCTTTAAACATTAAGAATAAGTTTTTGTACTATATGACAACATAGATACTCTTTAAAGACACTATGGCTAAGTGATATAACTCTGTCATAGAAAGACAAACACCACATTTGTCAGTTTATATGAGGTATCAAAACAAATAGTCAATTTGTAATAACAAAGTGCACAATTATAGTTTCTACCAGCTAGAGCTAAGGACACATGGGGAAACTAATCAGCTTCAGTAACACAAGAAAAAATAAGTTCTACTGTGTACTGTGATGGCTAGCCTTAAATGTCAACTTGTCACAATCAAGATTCACCTAAGAGAGCCTCAGCTGAGAAATGCTTAGATCAGGCTGGCCTATGCTATGTCAGTGGGAGAGTCTTAATTGTTAATTGATGTAGGAAGACCCAGCCCACTGTGGGAGGCACCATTCCCTAGGCAGGAGGTCCTGAACCTGCCTTTTTAGGAATTATAGGAGAAAAATAAAGCAATCAGCCAGCAAGCAGACAGCATATATACATCTGTTTCTCCCTTTACTATGCATGTGACATGACCATGCTTGAGTTCCTACCTTCACTTCTCCTCCATGACTGACTACAACCTGGAACTGTAAGCTATAACAAACCTCTTTCCTTCCCTAGGTTGCCTTTTGTCAGGGCACTTTATCATAGCAACAGGAACGAAACCAGAACAGGTCTATTTAAAGTTATGCAAGAGGGTACAGTTTATACTGTGTTCTTACCTGTTGTGGGACTTTTCCTGGGGGCATGTGACCAAGCATCTACTCAACCCAGGTAGAGCACCAATGACAGACCAAAGAGACTATTCCACCAAAATCTACCAATGGGTTTATTGGGGTGGCTTACAGAAACGTGGGTGAGGTGTTGCTTACAGGAATGTGTGTAGTGATATATTATTTATGATTTATTAAAACTTGCCTGAGGATTTAGAAAACAAAGCCAGCCACATGCCATAAAAGCCATACACACCTTTAATCCCAGACCACCCTGGGCTACCAGAGAGTGAATCAGAGCTCACGCCTTTAATCCCAGGATTTGAGAGGTTGAAAAGGTAGAGTCATTCAGTCTGAGAGTTAGTCTCTAGCCACATTGAGGAGTGAAGTCGGGAGCAGTTTGAGGATCCCCCTTTGGTCTGAGCTGAGGTAGAGGTAAGAGCTAGTGGCCAGCTGCTTTGCTTTTCTGATCTTCAGGCAAGCTTTAATAAATCATAAATAACAGATCACCACAAACATGGACAATTCAAAGGCAACTGCATTGCTCATAAACCCACCTCAGTATGTGATGAATTATGAAGGCTATGCCCCCAGCTCTCTGCAGGACTTGCTGAGAACACAACAGGCTGGAGGTATCTTGCCCTGCCAGCGGTCCTTACTGCTCATGTAACCTTGGTAAGAGAGGGGTATACTAGTTACTTTTCTGTTGCTGAGATAAAATACCATGACAAAAGCAACTGGCAGAATAAAGGGTTTATTTTGCCTTATGGGTCCAGAAGGAAAAGAGTCCCTCAGCAAATGACAGACATGGTGGCAGGAGCAGGAAGCCAAGAGACTACACCTTCAACCACAAAGCAGAGAAAACGACCGAGAAGTAGGGTGAGGTTATACATTCTCAAGGCCCTCCCACAGTAACATACTTCCTCGAGCAGGACCACCGCTCCAAAACCTCCCCCAAAAAGTACCGGCAACTGGGGACCAAGAGTACAGTGCCTGAGCCCATGGGGGCCATTTCTCATTCAAATCAGCACAACAGTCTATTATGAATTAAATTTACCCTTATCCAGTGTAGTGGTTTCAATGAGTTGTCCCCCATGATCTGGGCAGTTGAAATACTTGGTCCCCAGTTGATGTGGGGATGTGACCTTGCTGGAGGAAATATGTCACTGGGGTATGGCTTTGGGATCTGAGAAAGACTTGTGCCATTTTGAGTTTTCTCTCAATGCTTCCCGTTATGGTTCAAGAGCTTTTAGCTGCTGCTCCAGCCCCAAGTCTGCCTGCCGCCATGCTTCCCCAACACACGACGGCAATAGTGATGGAATCATCCCTCTAGAACTGTAAGCCCAAAATAAAGCTTTCCTTCTAAAAGTTGCTTTGGTTGTAGTGTTTCATAAAAGAATACTCCCAGCAATCCTGATCCTGTATAGTTATCAAAGAAATGAAAAGTCTTTGGTCCAAAACACTAAGTGGCCAGCAAGTCAGGTCAGTGGATAAAGTCACTTGCTACCAAGCCTGACAGCCTGTATTTGATCCTTGGGACCCAAATGCTAGAAGGAAAGAGCCAACTCTTGCATGTTGTCTATGACCTCCATACACCAACTGTGGCACATGCATTTTCATGGATACATAACAAATGTAATATAAATTTTTAAAATATATCATTAAGGAAGACTGGAGAGGTAGTTCAGTGGTTAAGAGCGCTTACTGCTCTTACGGAGGATGGGGGTTCCCAGCACCCAAAGACAGGTCACAGTTCCAGAGGATCTCTTGAAATGCCCTCTCCTATTCTCCTGCTGCATGTACACGGTGAACATACATTCATGCAGGCACACAAATATACATATGCATTTTAAAAAGGACTTCAAAAATTAATAAGGAGATTTTTTTTATTGAGTCCTGACAAAAGGTTCCAGGAGTCAAATTACTTTATGTTTTATGACCTTGAGCCGTGATGCCTCTTCACAGCACTGGAAAAGTGATCAAGACAAGATCAAGTATTTGAGCACCTGGCCCCAGGTAGCACTGTTTGGTGAGGTGGCGCAACCTTGTTGGAGGAAGAACATAGCTTTGAGAATTTGTAGACTCACCAACTTCCAGTTCTCTTTCTCTCCTTCATGACTGAGGCAGGAGATGTGATCTCTCGGCTCCGTGCTCCAGCTGTCTGCTGCCATGCCTTCCCTGTCATTATGGACTCTCCCTCTGGAACTGGAAGCTCAACTCTTTTTCCTTAGATTGCCTTTTGGTCATTTTTTTTTTCACAGCAACAGGAAAAGCAAATTCATAGCCCAGTGCTACAGTTTGGAAGTGTGTCCCAAAGAGCATGTGGTAAAATCTTTGTGTCCACTTTATTGTTGGGAAGTGGTGGGAACTTGAACAGGTAGAGCCTGGTGGAAGGAAGTCAGGTCCCTGGGGAAACGCTCTTCTAGGGTATACTGAGACTCTGGCCTTTCTTGTCTCTTACTTTCTGGCTCACCACAAAATAAAGAGAGCACGCAGCCTCACCGTCATTTGTGTGACTTTTCCTGGGAGACACAAGCAGATAAGGTACTGATGACAGAACTAAATGATTCTTCTCAAGTCTAGTTGAGTTTATTGGGGTTTCTTGTAGACGTGCGGATGACACAAAGGCAATGGTACCACGGAGAAGCCCACCTGTGGAAGTTATATCCCTAGAGTTCCCTGCACAAATTCCAAGTACTTGGGCTGTGAGGAGTCTCCTTTCAGTAATTGTTGCTGTTTATATAACCCTGCTGGAGGAGGGAGGTGTGTGTGTGTGTGTGTGTGTGTGTGTGTGTGTGTGTGTGTGTGTGTTTTCAATGTTCAATGTCTTCCTCATTGCTTTTCTACCTTATTTTTTGGGCAAGTCTTTCATGGAACCTGGAGCAGGGAAGCCAACAAACCCCTAAAATGTTGCTTTCCCTGCCTCCCCAACACTGGGAGTATGCGGCATGGACCACTGTGCCTGGTTTATTTTCTAAAGCAGGCACTGGGGATCTGAACTCAGATCCTCAAGCTTGGGCCACAGGCACTTTACGAACTGGCTCCCCAACCCCAACCAGTTACAAGTTTTGACCAGATTTGCTTGTTTCTGGACATTTCTTCAGGTCATCAGAATTTGTTCTCTTCCCTCTGGTGAAATCAGTGTAATCATCTCACATATTTGTTCTGCTCCTTTCCTTAAGGCTGCCGGGTTTTAAGTAAACAAAACAGCAGTGCCCACATTACCCCAAATCTTGAGTAACACAGGTGCCCCTGGCCCTTTTCCCAGAGAAACTGAGTTTGCATTTTAACAAGACCTCCAGGTGTCTCATTTGCACATTAGAAGGGCAGACAGGAGGCTTCAGAGTGTAGGTCTAACCAGCTTGCCTTAGCTGGTTTCTTCCCCAGTGGCAGCAACGGAAATTCTCTATGGATAGTGTTCTGAGTATGATTCAAAAGCCTGGAAGGGCTTCATTTTGGACTTCGCCACAAACCTCCCCAATTTCGGGAATCGGACTTTTGAAAGTGCACAGGCTGCTCGCTCCCAGGTGACTGACTTACATGAAATGCTGGCCCAACTCATCCCCATGAAAAAGCAGCCCTGTCTAATTGAGTTTCGCCTCCAGCAGCCCAGAAACTGTATTACTCTCTGAGGAAAAAGAAATTCTATCTTCCTTCGTCCTTCAAATTTCCGAAGCCAGTCATTCTCCTGCCTCCGTGACAGTCACCCGGCTAGACTTTCCAAGAGTTGCTTCAATCCCTTACTCTTCTGGCTACCCTCCCACCTCCTCGACCCTCACACTGGCAGACTCCCTCTTCAGCAGAAGGTAGCCCAAACCAGAGAAGAAATTCTCCATGGTGTAAATGGTGTTATTGTTAGCTTTGATCAGAACTTGGCATATTTGGGTATTTGATGTTGGTTTTTGTTTGGTCTCAGTTGTTTTGGTTTGGTTTTAACAGCATCACACTCATCCCAGGCTGGTTTCCAACTTGCTGTATATCGGAAGATTCCTTTGACACGCACCATCTCGTCCAGTTTCTGCAGTGCTGGCAATGAGACTTCCGGGCTTCAAGCACACAAGGCAAGCACTCCAAATGGGCCATAGTCCCAATTCCTAGATGGCTCTTTTGAGAAAGATTCTTACTATGTACCCAGGCTGACCTTGCATTCTCAATTCTCTCTCTCTCTCTCTCTCTCTCTCTCTCTCTCTCTCTCTCTCTCTCTCTCTCTGTGTGTGTGTGGGGGGGGGGGGGGATGGGTGTGGGTGTGTGTGGCATGTATTTCTTTGTGTGCCTGTGTGTGTATGGAGGCTGGAGTTGAATGTTGGGTACCTTCTTCAATCCTTCTATACCTTCCTTTTTGAGGCAGGGTGACTTTGCTGAACTGGTGTTTCCCAATTCCCAATTCAGCTAAGCTGGGCAGCCAGCAAGTCCCAGCAATCCTCCTGTCTCTGTCTGCCCAGCACTGACATTGTAGGTGTGTACCACAGAGCCCTGTGTTTTACTGTGCAAGGTATCTAAGCTCAGGTTCTCATGCTTGTGTGGCACAGTTTACTGACTGAGCCAAAAACTCCACAGGCTTCCAGCTTGCATCTCTGAGTGCTGGGTTACAGGTGTGTGCCCACACTTGATGCTGATGGTACTGGAAAAGCTACACACCATGTGATCATAGTAAGATGCTTATGTTTAGCTCGAATGCCTGTGTTTACACTACATTTGTTAACTGGCATTTGAACTGTGCTTGTGACCTAAACAAATCTCACTGCCAGGCTACTGCCCATTTTTTCAGCTGACAATGGATTTGATTTCTGGTTGCTAGTCCTAAAGAGAATGAACCATATTGCATTAAGGTCAGCGCTTCGACCCTCCCTCCCTTCCTATCCCAAACACACACACAACACATCCAAATCTAATCTCTTAAACTTCTCAGTGAGGTCTTAAGAAAGTTCCTAGGTGTTATGCTTTGGATATTAAGTGTCACCACAGAGGCTCATCTATTGAAGGTTTGGGCTTCAGGTGGTGGTGAGGTAGGATCATGATGGCCCTAGCTTTATTAATGGATTAGGCCATTGATGAGTTATGGCTGAAGAGGCTGTGAGGTAGTGGGTCCTAGCTAGAAGGTCACTCGACCTAACTGAAAAGTTAAACATCCCAAGACCTTTCCTGTATCTCTAGCTGTTTCCTGGCCACCATAAGGTAAGCAATGTTCCTCTGTCTTCCTCTGCTGGGTCTTCCAACCATGCATCTGCCTTGCCACCAATCTGAAAGCAACAGAGTCAGCCAAGGATAGACCTAAAACCTTGGAAACCATGGGTCGAGGTAAATCTTTCCTCCCGTAAAGCATTTTTTCCCTCAGCTATTCTGTTCCAGTGTTAAGAAACTGCCTAATATACTCAGCTTTACAAGCTTATTTTCATCTGTAAAATGGGTATAATAATAGGTAATAGATCCAATAAAGTAATATAAAGAGAACTTCATAAAATATAAAACTACAGATTTGGGCTACTAATTAAAAGCAACCCAAGTTACTAATAGTCTCTAAACTCAGCCATAATAGTAATTAATGAACGGAGTGCATTTCTTAGAGTCCTAAGCCCTCTGACACAATGAAAACCTGACACAATTTGTTTCCTCCCCACCATCACTGACCCATTGTTGTTGTCGTATGTGTATCTGTGTGATTATATATATATATGTACATATATATATATACAGAGAGAGAGAGAAAGAGAGAGCGAGAGAGAGAGAGAGAGAGAGGCGGGGGGCAGAGTTCTTGTCTTCTACCAACAAGGAGGAAGAGAAACCCATTGTGAGAACCAGGGAGTGCCAGGTTCTTCTAGAAACCAGCCTCGTGGAAATGGGGAAACCAGAAGAATCTGTGTTGTTGATACGGGTGTCACAGTTTACAGAGTACTCACTTCCAGGTTCTCACCAAAACAGGAAGTTAAAGTTGCTGATGTTTGGGCATTGGAACTTTGCAGATGGGGAGACCCTACACTAAGGGGAACCTGCAATGAGCATGAGATATCCCACCAACACAAGACCCCACTTGCCTCACTGCTGAGAAAGGTCTCTGGAGTTGGGCAGGGATAAGGAGGCTTTGGCTAGAACCTTGTGGATATGTACAGATCTCCCTACAAGTAACAAATTACCTGGAGGGAAAAAAGCTCTAAGGTTTAACTCAAAAGACTTGGAAAGGCTTGCCAGGTCTTGCCAGGGCCCTGTGCTCTGAACCTCCAGGCACTTCTCCAAAAAGGACTTTTGCTAATTTGCATGATTTACATATTAGTCCGTACATCTTTTCCCAAGGGATGAACAGGGTTAGAACTTGAGCGCAGAGGCAGGGGGGAGAGTTGTATAGTAAAAACACTCGAAACCACTCAAGTAACAAACACCTAATATTTATTAATAAATTAGTATACTTGAAGGCATTTTTCTGATATCAGTTCCTCACCACTAAGCCCACCCACACAAAGGCAGTCCATACCACCTTTGCATTAGAGCCTGACAGCTGAGCGTTAGAGGGCAGGTTGATAAGTGAGAGCATAGTTGCAAATTCATCAGACAAGAGTTCTTACAGCCGCAGCCATTTTTAATTAAAGTGATTGAATGAAGACGAAAACCCAGCAAGGCCTTGAGGGCAAACTGGACCTATTGACCATGTGTATTTAAAAAAAAAAAAAAAATCTTTCAAAGCAAAGCTGGGCAAAAGCTGCCACTGACACTCAAGGTTGACGTTCCAAGGTGCAACAGAGGTGTCCCTAAAAAGACAAAGATCAAGTTCTTTGGTGGCCCAGGTGTCAAGCCACTGAAACAGCAAGCCCTGATGACTCAAGAACGTCATTCTCCAGCCCAGAGCATATTAGCATTAAGAGGAGCACAAGTTACCAAGCAGTGTACGGTGTCCAGATGAAAACCATACAATCAGCGATAGATAGTGTGGTCAAGTTTCAGCCATGAGTATGAACTATACAAGACATGAAAAAGATAGCTCGAAGTCTAATCACATTACAGTAATCAAACAGGGTCTTGAATACCCTCGGTCCTTAAGAACACTTGTAAAGGCCAAACAGTAAGATAAAGAGAAACAAAACAAAACCAAAAAGTAGGTGCGGGTGTTCAAAGACTTATATCTGCTTATAGAAGTCACAAGATGCCATTATGTTTTTACGAAGTTAGGAGTCTCAGAGCCCAGCATGTGGGAAAAGTCACACTGCGTTTACCTTAAGTTTTTAAAGTGCACAGAACAGTTTTGAAAATATGTAAGAAGGCAAAAATGGAGAATATGTGGAACTTAAAAAAACTTTAGTGGTGGGCATTTTCCAACAGTTATACATTGAAAAGGCTTTATAAATTCACTTTCAAGAAGAGGGGGGAAGAAAAGAAAGTCCCCAAACCCCAAACTCAAGCACCGGACATAGACTCTGTGAAACACATACATACGCGCGCACACCAGAACGCAAAAGTCGGAAACAAAATGAAACCACCCTGTCAGTAGGTCGATTTCCAGAATGCAGTGCCCCTGTGTTCTACAATAGGTCGGGAAGATGGCTGTACACAGAGTCCAGGAGGGTCTGGCTGGCTTCTTGGCTCTTGACCCCAATGATTTCAAAGAGCCTGTCCAGTTTGTCCTCAGCCTGGGGGATCTCTTCAATCACTCGCAGCTCCTCGGGGTTCAGGATATGTAGCATGTCATCAAAGATGGGCTGCAAGTCACAGGGGTCCAGGCGGACCTGCCGCAACACTGTGTCCTTCTTTTCTGCAGGGAACAGAGGCACAGAGAAAGACAGGTGAGAAGACTGTATAGAAGGTGAGGAGCTGCCCGCACTCTCAGCCTGTTGCTTCCCTCTAACTGGAGGGAGTGACCTTCTGGTACATTTTAAACAATACAAGCATCTTTATTTGTATGGCACACAAGGACAGTCAGCAAGATTTTCGGTGGTGTGGTGACCCAAGTCTGTAATCCCAGCACTTTGGGACATCCAGGCAGGAAGAGGAAGGAGTTCAAGACCATCCTCCAGCCTGAGCTACATGAGACCCTGCCTATAAAAAAACAAAAACACCAACAGGAAAAGATCTGCTTAAAGGAAACGAGGCAAAGACCTACTTGAATGGCTTCTTTTAAATTTTTTGTTTGCATTTTAAATCGAGAGTATATTCATGTGTCTGTGTGCAAATTTGCACATGAATGCAGGTACCCTCAGATGCCAGAGGCATCCAATCCTCTAGAACTGGAGTTAGAGGTGTTTGTGAGCCACCCGTTATGGGTTTTGGGAATAGAACAGAGACCCCCGGCAAAATCAGTCTGTGCTCTTAACCTCTGAGCTATCTCTCTAGTCCCCTTGAATGGATTCCTAATGCGCCAATGTGACAATGATGTGTCAACAATGTGACTTCAGAAACTTAGACAAAAAGTGTTGACACACTTGTGAACAAAAGTCCCAAGCCAGTGTACTCTGCTTTTCTCCCTTTAATACTTAAAAAAAAAAAAACCTATTTTTTAATGTTTAAATTCATGCATCTAAGTGTATATGCCTGTGTGAGTTTATGTGCAGCACATACAAGCAGTGTCCAAGGAGACCAGGAGAGGGCGCCAAATCCTCTGGAACTGGAGTGACAGGAGGTTTGTGAACCATCTTGTGGGTGCTGGGAACTGAACCCAGGTCCTCTGCGGTAGCAGCAAAAGCACTTAACCACTGAGTGTTTCTCCAGCCCTGGCATTGCAATGCTTCAAAAGCAAACCACTGAGAGACTAAAGGAACTTAAATGAGAAAATGTTGCTTCTTGGGCCACGCTTTGTGGTGAAGAATCGCAACTTCCATTAAGAATCACCAAACACTTTCTTTACAACAAATTAAATTTATTATAAAGAAACAAATTTATTGTAACATAAATTACAGTGAAAATATTTCATGTATAAAATGAATTAATCTAAATATGTAAAGTATATGGAACATGAGGAATCTTAAAAATGAAATACAGCATAAAATCTATAAAAAGACTCTTCACTCAAATGTAATTAAGAGTTTCCTAAAAAGGAAACTTCTGACAAAACTGTCACTGGTATAGTGTGTAATCAAATTCACAAGCCTACTAAGGCTGTGTGAGGTAGCCCATGCTTAGAATCCCAGCATTCAAGGAGGCAGAGGCAGGAGGATCATAGAAGGTTCCAGGCCAACCAGGTCTACACAGAGAATTTCAGGCTAGCCAGGAACACATTGGCAAACCCTGTCTCAAAACAAAACCGATAGATTATCCACCAATTTATAGTTCTTTGAATTTATTTTAATTTTAATATTTTTACAGCTCATGTATCTCAGGCTGTTCTCAAACTCACTATGCAGCTGAGGAGGACTAAATTTTCCTTTGATTCTTTCTTTATTCTTTTGGTTTTTTTTTTTTTTTTTTTTTTTTTCTTTGAAACAGTCTCTCACTATGTAGCCCCAGCCTGGCCTGGAACTCAGATCTGTCTGCCTCTTCCTCTTCAGTCCTTGAACTACTAATACATTAGGAATCCATTCAGGGGGACTAGAGAGAGAGCTCAGAGGTTAAGAACGCAGACTGATTTTGCCGGGGGCCTGTGTTCTATTCCCAGAACCCGCACCAGGTGGTTTAGGAACACCTGTAATTCCAGTTCTGATCCCTTGAGGGATTCAAAGCATGCACCACCACACACAGCTGACTCTGAGTTTCTTACAAGTGTTAGGATACCGACTGGTGCCACCATGCCCTGTTTTGTGGTACTGGGTTTCATGCACACTAGGCAAAGCACTTTACCAACTAAGCTATTGCCCTAGCCCCCAGTCTATTATGCTGAAAATATGTGCAATCTAGCTTAGAGTGAATTTTAGGATCAATTCCCAAAATTAAAACTACTTCTGGCCGGGCGTTGGTGGCGCATCCCTTTAATCCCAGCACACGGGAGGTAGAGGCAGGCGGATCTCTGTGAGTTCAAGGCCAGCCTGGTCTCCAGAGTGAGTGCCAGGATAGGCTCCAAAGCTACACAGAGAAACCCTGTCTCGAAAAACAAACAAACAAACAAAAAAACAAAAAACCCTACTTCTGGCCTAGTGGTGCATGCCTTTAATCCCAGCATTTTGGAGGTAAAGGCAGGCCCATCTCTGAATTCAAAGCCAGCCTGGTCTACAGAGTGAGTTTTATGAAAGCGAGGGCTACATAGAGTAACTCTGTCTTGAAAAACAAAACAAAATAAAGAATAAACCAAAGAAACAAACAAACAAAAACTCCTTCTGACTCCTCGGATGGGTTATATTATTAATCCTTAGACCTTGCAAGTGCGGTAAGTAATTTTTTTAAAAACAGCTATACCGCATTATCAGATGTCCCCTGAAGCACACATCCGGTAGCATGCTGAAGACAGACGGTAGGTAATGGTATGTGTGAAAACTGGCTCTGGGACAGAGCTGTAAAGACTTTCTAGGTGTGTCCATGTTAACCAGTGGAGTGGCTTCCTTAACCGGCCCTGCGATTGCCTCAGCTACAGATGGACTGCGGAAGTGGCCAGGGAGAAGGCCCCAGGCCTCCGAGATGCTGTTACCTTTGGTAATAAAGGAGCCGTTCCTGCTCAGTGCTGATGAGCCACTGGATGTGGAGTCGCAGCGCAGAAGGGGTTCTGACTCGTCCACGAAGAAGCCCTTGTTCTTGTCTAGAGGGGAGGGCTCCACTGTCAGGAGAGTGGAATTCTCAAGTTTCATGTTAGGACTGGGAATGGGGCTTGGGCTAAGAGGACTGGGGCTCATGGGGAGAGCCAGTTTGTCAGTTTCCAACTGTGGAAAGAAAAGAATTTATTATATATGTTAAAATTGTATAGAAAGAAATTGAAATCAAACCCTACTCCCTTAACATTTTGTTCCATTTAATATTTTTGATTCTCCCATATTATATATATATATATATATATATATATATATATATATATATTATTTGTTGTTATGCTGTTAGTAAGCATATACACACTTTTAGACAGTGTCTTACTATGTAGCCCAGGCTGGTCTTGAACTCACAGACTGACCTGCCTCTACTTCCTAAGTGCTAGGAATAAAGATGTGTGCCACTACACCCTGTTCCAACTAATTCTTAAACCTTTTCAGAGGACATGCGAAGCCACGTGTGGTGACAGACCAATTTGGGGTTTGAGGATAGCCTGGGCTAACAAGAGTCTATCTTAAAAACAAAAAACAAAGCACACATGAGTAGATAGCGTAATATTAAAAAAACGAGGAGACCTGTAAGGTGATGTGTGCCTGTAATCCCAGCTCTCTGGAAATGGCAAGTTTGGTACCAACCTGAGCAACACAGCAAGGTACTCTACCTATGTTTTAGCTACTTGTCTTATTGATGGGATAAAATTCTCTGATGAAAGCAGCTTGAGGGAGGAAGTGTTTATCCCAGCTCATAATCCAAGGCACAGTCCACTGTGCTGGAAGGCAAAGCAGCAGCAGCTTCGGTGAGCTGGTCACACAGCACCCAAAGTCAAGAAGCAGAGAGCAAGGAAGGCAGGAATTCTAGTGCTGGCTTTCCTTATGCAAGCCAGGAACCCTGCCTTGTTAAGATGAGTCTTTAGATGGTGGTTCATGCCTAGCAATATGGAAGACTGAGGCAAAATGGCAGTCCTGGGGCTGGGCTGGTAGGTTGCAGGCTGCCCTGTGTGATTGTGGTCATGTCTCCTTAGGAAGGAAGGAAGGAAGGAAGGAAGGAAGGAAGGAAGGAAGGAAGGAAGGAAGGAAGGAAGGAAGGCAGACAAAATGATGGGTCTTCTCACATTAGTCAACGTAGACATGCCAAGAGGCCCATTCCTGAGTGATTCTAGATCCTGTCAAGTTGATAACAGGAGCTGCCACATTCGCCAAGCTGTTACCTGAGGGGAGGGGAGCTGGACACAGGCAAGAAAAGCTCAGTCTAAACTTAAATCCTAACAACCAGAAAGAGCCTTAGATAGTGTTCAAATGTTCCCCTCTGCCAGGAGCTGAGGACTTCCTACCCCAACACCATGCCTCAGACTATGACTCCAGACAAGGCCATTTAAGAACTTATTAAGAAAAAGAGGTCATGGGGTGGGTCCTAATCCAGTATGACTGGCATTCTTAGTAAAGACAGAGGACACAGGCATCAAAGGGGAGACCTATAAAGGCTCCCAGATAGGGGGAAAACAAGCTGCTGTGTTGAAGACACCCATTTTTGGTGCCTTGTCACCTCAGCCCTGGTAAACTGTAACAGGTCCCCAGACCTTAGTATGACTGACACCATGATGGAAGTACCATTCAGACTTGGAACCTAGCACATAGGCTGCAACACCGGCCAAAACTAGAACAAAGACCTACTCCATCGAAATCCATAGCTCCGGGAAAGTCCCTAAATGTACTAACCTTGCCTTTTGGCTTCTGTAGTTCCTGTTCTGGCTAACTGCTCTTGTCAGCTGAGGTGTGTCAACCGAGGGTGGGGGTTTGGTTCTGAAAAGCTCACCCTGAGAAAGGCTTGAAGCTGCACTTGGGTACCAAAACCTAATGTTGTCCCTGGCCACTGGCCGGTTAATAAAGACTTTCTACTGGCTTGAACCTGTGTCTGGGTGATCTTCTCTGGTGGACACACCTCACAACAAAACTAATACAATAATCCCAAACAGGTATAAACTTCATTCGGGAAATGTGAAATATCTTCTTTATTTATTACATAGTGTGTATATATGTGTGTAGGGGGGGGGATATACACGCTAGTGCAGGCTTCCACAGAGACCAGAGGGGGGTGTCAGATACCCCAGAGCTGGAGGAGCAGATGAGCTACCTAACGTGGGTGCTGAGGACCAAAATGAGGTTGTCTGCAAGAGGAGTGTGTGCTCTTAACAACTGAACCATCTCTCTAGCCCCTCCCTTTTCTTTTTAAAGACTTACTTTTTATTTATGCATCTGTGTGTGTGCCGCAGGAGTGCACATACTTATGAAGGTTATAAGAAGGTGTCAGATTCCCTGGAGATGGAGCTATAGACAGTTGTAAGCCATTCAACATAGGCACTGGGAACCAAACTGGAAGAGCAGCAAGCACTCTTAACCACTGAGCCATCTCTCCAGCCTCAATTGCGTGAGTTCTGAAGGTCCAACAGGCATAGAGCAAAACTAAAACCAGACCTCAGGTGTGTGCACTATTACTTTAACTAGGCAAACATGTGTTGCATTTGTTTAATTATGTAAAGATGTGTTGCTGTTTCACCTTGCCTGCCTAAGGCACCTGATTGGTCTAATAAAAAGCTGAACAGTCAATAGCTAGGCAGAAGAAAGATAGGCAGGGTTGGCAGGCAGAGAGAATAGGTAGGAGAAATCTAGGCTTGCTGGAATGAAAGGGAAGAGAGAAGGGTTAAAGAGAGGGAGATGTCTGGGACCAGAAGCCAGGCAGCTGCCAGACAGACAGACATGGAGGAAACAAGGAAGTAAGATATACAGAAAGAAAGAAAGAAAAAAAAAGCCCAAAACAAAACAAAGAGAAAAAGATTAAAAGAAGAGCTAAGATAAGGCCAAGCCTTCATAACTAATAAGTCTCCATGTCATGATTTGGGAGCTGGTTGGTGGCCCTATAGGAAGCCTGCTATACTCAGGTTTCCTGACTTTCACTTTAAGAGACTGATGGCAGAGAAGAGGATAGCAACCCTAAGACGGCAGAGACCATGCTGCTTGCTTTCCACAGTGGAGCCAGAGCAGAGCCAGAAAATGAGCAAATAAACTGGACAGTTCGGATGGAGACAGCTAAGTTCCCACCACTCTGCCTGCTCTGTGAAGAATAGTTTTAGAGACTCGAGAAGCCAGGAACCTGGATAGATACTCCTACAGTTTTGCAGCGAGAGATGACCACGGCTTATGCCAGGAACGTGCAGTGGGCACCGGGGCATGGATACAAGGTATAGGCTCACTTTATGGGTGAAGAAATCAAAGCCCAGAGAGGGCACACAGTTACCCCAGGAAAGCCAGTGTTCATTTCAAGTCTATTTAACCTCTTCATTTTATGAAATGCTTTAGAACTCCATCAGGCACTTACAGTTTCCCCTAATCCATTGACTTTATGCTTTTATTGACTTTCCTGGTATAAGGGTTATTACTGATTGTTAGGTTGACAAGATCTAGGATCACCTAGTAGATAAACCTCTGGGAATTCTTGTGACTGTCTGTAGATTGGCTTGGCTGAGGTGGAGAGCCACGCCCTAAATGTAGGAACTGTAACTGGCTGGAAGACAAAGGAGACAGTGGGGTAGAGATGGCTTGGAAGTTAAGAACACTGGCTGTTCTGCAGAAGACCAGAATTCAGTTCCCAGCATTCACAAGAGCTTAAAAACCCAGCTCCAGAGGATCCAATGTCTTCACAGGCATCCTCACACACGTGGTATACACACATACACATATACACACAAACATAAACTAAAATGAAATACATGATTTTTAAAGGAAGAAGAGCGCTGAGCGCTGGCGTCCATTTCTCTGTTTCCTGACTACAGAGGCAGTGTAACCAGCTGTCCTAAGTTCCTGATGCCATGGCTGGACTGAATCCCCTTGAACTATAAGTTAATATAAATCTTCTTAAATTGCTTCTCGACAGGTATTTGTCAAAGCAATGAGAAAAAAAAAAAAAAAACAGCTAATATAGCCAGCATGGATGACCGTCCAGGTAGCAGATGGCCAGTCACACAGGACAGTGCTCTTGGTGACCATCCTGGGAACCTTTGTCATTCTCTCAGGCCCTTCAGACAGTGAGATGCTGTCAAGCTCTCCAGACAAAACACTGACTCCAATTTCAAATGGATACATTCAAGACTTATGTAAGACATGAAGCAAACATGCCCACCTCTTTTACCACTCTTCGTGACTGAGACATTTTTGCAAGTGATTGAAGATCCACCAAGGTGACCGATGCTTGCACACTCCTGACATTCTAACAGGACATTCCCGTAAACCACCACCGACAGCTGGCTGTGCTTCCAGAGCTGGTTAACAGGAATCCCCAGAGGGGCCTTTCTGATCCCCAGATAAGAGTTATGCATAGGCTTTGTGTTTTAATTCAGCAGGCCCTGGCATAGGGTGCTGTTCTCTGAAAATGCATGCAGTCACTCATTCATGCCAACAACGTTCTTTGTGCCCCCAAGTGACAAAGAACACTTGTCTACATTCTGGTTCTCAGGGACATCACACTGGTTGACATGGCCCATCAATATAGAACACTGTTCTTGCTTTTTAAAAAAAGAAAGGAAAGAAAGAAAGGGCTTCCCACCCACAAATTGTGCCAACAAAGAAGTCCACCCACCTATTTCCTGCACCCATTTAAAACTTTCAATCTTTATTTTCCCAGCAACTTTGCTAGAAGTTGGAAAGTTAAGTAGCAGACTTCCAACATAATTGCACAAGGTGCTGCACTGAGTGAGGCATCTGTAATTAGCAAGAACCAGGTGACTATGAAGGTGCCCGTGAATGCTTCTGCATCATTGCACTGCAGCTACCTAGTTAGTGTAGCTGGAGCCAGAGACCACGTGACTGGAGCTGCCAAGTTAGTGTGGCTGGAGCCAGAGACCATGTGACTGGAAGTACCTAGTTAGTGTAGCTGGAGCCAGAGACCACGTGACAGGCATCCTTCTAAAACTCCTCTCTCTGGCTTTGGGTGGCTGGTTGCATTTGGAATCCATCTGGAAGTTATTTGCATTTTTCCTGTAAGCTCATAGAAACGTCTTTTGTCCTTTTACCCAATATTAACAACAGCTCCCAAAGCTGCTTTGTAACCCCGTATTAGGTATTGTGCTCCCTGGCATATCTCTAACAAAGAACTGGATCATCCAGCTCTGTGGAATGAAACAGTTTACTCTATTCGTTATGAAAGTTCATGATTTGGTGTTTTGAGTTCATAGCAACAAAGAGCATCGATAGTAAGATGGCAATATTACTTAAAAGAGAAGGTAAGTCCTTTTTTTTTTTTTTTTAAAGACACAATCTCATATACCCCAGGCTGGTTTCTAACTCACTATGCAGTGGAGGATGACCTTGAACTCCTGACCCTCTTGCATCTACAGTGGGGATTATGTAGTGAAGAGAAATCAAATCCAGGGCTTTGTGCATATTAGACAAGGGCTCTACCAACTGAGCCACATCCCAGGCAGAGAAGACTCCAAACCAAGAAAGCTAGATTTCCTTAAAAGAAAGTCTCATCATCTTAAAAAAAAAAAACTCTATGCAAAAGCTTTGTAAAAATAATCACAAAGTAGAGTAACTTAATTTATTCCTTAAGCGTCTTCGGGCTGTCCAAGTTCTCTGTGGGAGCATATTAATTTTATAATGGGAAAACAAGGCGTGTTATTTTTAAAAGCATCCCTACTGATAAGTATATTTTTCCTTCTGCTAATTTGAAGCTATTGTGGCTGTGGCAACTTGTATTTATATCGGGTTGAAAAACAGGACTGCTGGCAGAGTGTCTCTTTAGCTCCGTCCCTGTACGTTCGTGAAGTGCCCATGGATAAAAACACCCCCATCTGACTGAAGAGAAGAAAGGACTCTGGGAAACCTTGGCCAGGAAGGAAATGTGTCCACCAGATACTTGTTGCTTCGCCAGAAAAACTAGAAAACCGTGGTTCTTTTTGCTTTAAAGCTGTCAAATAAGATAATCATGAGTCAATGTGAGAACGAAGGGAGAGCCAGAGAGACAGATGGAAAGAGGACGGAAAGGGCAAAGGTGAGGAAGGCTCTCCAGGCAGTCCTAAGCAGAACAGTGCTATTGAGTGCACTTCCAGAACACGGTATTTTGTTTGGCCCAATGAGTCCTTGGTGTTCTCCCTGATTAGCCTCCACACAGGTACACTTAGTGCTTTCAAATGCTTATTACAAGTGGTAGGGAGGGCAGATAAACAGCCGCTCTCACCTTACAGCTGAGTCAGCCCTATAGCCCCATGGCTCTGTGGTTTCCTCTCAGAGTATCGGGAGCACACAAGGCAAAGAGTCATTGAATCGGATTTAGTAAACACAGCAGAGTCTGGGGCCTGAGCAACTCTGGGCTCTGAGGACAGTGACAGTGCACCTAAGTTATGGTGACTATTTTCTTGTCCCATTTCCATAGAGTTCTTCCAAGTTATGGTGGGTGACCATCTTCTGGTCCCATTTCCCTCCCAATTCCAAGCTGAGGGGCCCACGCTATGTCCTCAACTGGAAACCTCCACTGCTCTTCTGAAGGTGGGACAATCCCTCCCCAGCCAGCCTTTCCAGGTAAGGCCAACTGGGAGGGCACAGTGTTCCTTAGCTTCTGGGGAGTGAGCCACAAACACCAAAGGAAACCCCTTCTACACCCTATTCATGACAAAAGTGGTACTGAAGTCAAGGAAGAGTTTGAGTTGTCTAATGGTCTTCCCACCTGGCAGCAGCACCAAGCATCCTCTGCGGGCTGTAAATGGAATGGGTGCTTTTCCTAACCCCATTGGCACTTCCCCAGCATGCATTTCCTAGTCCCCGTTTAAATGCTCAAGAAATTAAATAAAATTAAAGTTTCAAAAGTACCAGAAAAACCACTGCGAGGGAAAAAGGAGACATCCCATTAGCCAGCTGTGTGGTCTTAGAAAAACCACTGCCCCCATTAGACCCTGTTCCTTACTTATTTCTAAACTGAAAAGTGTAGGTTAGGTCACCTCTAAGTTGCTTCCATCCAAACTGTCTTATATGCTACTTATTTTATTGTTACCATTTCATTCTCTTAGCCCTCAGCCCCCACATGACTCAATCCCTTTCTCCTTGCCAAGTTATCCCCAATTAGTTCACTGAAATAAGGTTTACCAGAGTTATTGTCAGTTACTACCCAATTACGATCTCGCTGTCATTGCACAATCTGTACTCACAAAATGAATTAATGACTTTAATTCATCAGTGATCCCCAGAAATGAAGCATTAATTATGCAGCCTGGGTGCTCCTTGTCAGACTGGCATTTCCCACATGGGTATCAGCATGCCCTCTTCTCTGTGACCAGCCATTAGCCACAGAGGCCTGGTGGCCTCTCAGGAGGTTTCTGATGCACAAAGACTGTCCTTCCCTCCTAGTGTTCCCTCCACATCTCAGGTGGCACCACCAAGGAAGGGACGTTCTCGGCTGGCTTGTGAAAATATCGTTTTAATAATGGTTTCAAGGACACCTTTGATAATCCCACCTGAAAGTCTATTGAATGAGTTGAACAGCTTGCCACCCAGATCCTGTAAACAAGAAGAGACTTTAAGAAATAAGCCATACCTAGGGCCAGAGATATAGCTCAGTTGGTAGTGTGCTCGTCTAGCTTGGTGCTGCTGCCAGGTGGGAAGACCATTAGACAACTCAAACTCTTCCTTGACTTCAGTACCACTTTTGTCATGAATAGGGTGTAGAAGGGGTTTCCTTTGGTGTTTGTGGCTCACTCCCCCAGAAGCTAAGGAACACTGTGCCCTCCCAGTTGGCCTTACCTGGAAAGGCTGGCTGGGGAGGGATTGTCCCACCTTCAGAAGCCCCTGGGTTTGACATTCAACACCACATAAAACTGGACTCAATGGCATATACCTGCATTCCTAGCACTCAGGAGGTGGAGGCAGAAGTTCAGAAGTTCAAGGTCAACTTTAAGAGGACCCTGGACTATAAGAGACCTTGTCTTTAAAAAGAGGTGAAGAAGGAAGAGGGGAAGCCAAGATGACTCTGTACAGCCTGCCTATAACCCGATGCTGAGGAAAAAGACCCCACGGTGCTTAGAGAAGGTGAACGCTGTACACTCATCGCCAGCAATGCATGAGCAGGAGAAGCTGCCCTGGCTTCTGGGTGGCGGAAAGGTGGATTAGAAGGGGCTGCCAGGGCATGGAACGCAACAGTGGTCTTACCCTCTGGCTGAACAGATGTCCTTGGATGGAAGGATGAATGAAGCATTCTGTAAACACCACACACTTTGATTGAGACCAATAACTTGTTTTTTATTTGAAAATATTTCAGATCCCGGCAGACCAGTGATGGATCAATTAAGAAAAACAAACAAACTGAATTTCCACTAAAGATTTATCTCAAGGGAATTACGGTCACAAATAAATATAAAATGACAACTATGTGGGGAGTGTGATGTTATCTTAAGCTTGTTTACCCTGCCGTCCAGCTGCTCATGTCATGAAGATGAAATTAGATTTCAAGCCATCTACAGATCCATGTAGGAATCCCAGCCTGAGCTCCATCTTCTTTACCAGGTCAGTATTTTGTAATATCTGACTCCATCTAAATCTGTGGGTCCTTATGTTAGAGAACAAGAACTCAGACAATAAATCAGTAAAGAAGTTAAATCCAGGCAGGGCTGGAGAGATGGCTCAGTGGTTAAGAACACTTGTTGATCTTGCAGAGGACCAGAGTTCGAGTCCCAGCACACATGTGGTGATTCACAACCGTCTGAAACTCCAGTTGCAGATGACCCAATGCTTTCTTCTGACCCTCACGGGCACCAGGCATGTATGAGGTGCACATAGTCATATGCAGGCAAAATATGCTCCCACACTAAATAAAATGAAAATTAAAAAGGAGTTTAAATCTGCATGCTCCTAGGATTTCAGATAAAAGGGGCAGGGGAGTTAGTAGCCAGATCATTAAAAAAAAAAAAAAAAAATATCGGAATCCACTCCCAACTTCATAGAATGAAGAATGCCTGCTATAATGACTTCTTCATAATCACTTGTGAAAAAAAGGGCCATGCATTGAAAGACAGCAAGTAAGGGTTTATGGAAGATTTGGAGGGAGGAAAGGGAAGGGGGAAATGATACAATTATATTAAAATCTCAAAAACCAAAAGAAATAACAAGAGCCACATCCTTTCAGAGGGCTAGGTTTTCTTTAAATCTTAAATGAGAGGAGAGAATAATTAAAAAAGAAAACTTTTATTGTTACGTGCGCGCGTGCATGTGTGTGTGTGTGTGTGTGTGTGTGTGTGTGTGTGTGTGTGTGTGTGTAGGGTTGTGATCCAGAGTTACAGACAGTTGTAAGCTGCCTGATGTTGGTCCTGGGACTCAAACTCAGGACATTGCAGAAACAATAAGCTCTGTGAACCACTGAACTCTCTCTAACCCTGACAATGACTTTTTCTTAAAAAGATTTTACTTATTATGTATATGATGTATTCTGCTTCCATGTCTATCTGCACACCAGAAGAGGGCACCAGATCTCATAACTGATGGTTGTGAGCCACCATGTGGTTGCTGGGAATTGAACTCAGGACCTCTGGAAGAACAATCAGTGCTCTTAACCTCTGAGCCATCTCTCCAGCCTCCTGGCAATGACTTTTAAACCCACGCTTTTGAACTGCGGATTCTTGTTGGACCCAACTCAGAAATAAACCAAATTTACTGAACAATTTTTTTTTCCACACAAAAAGTACATAGACAGAACTGGCATGATGCGGATTCCCAAGACTTTGAGGAAAAGCTGGTCAGTTATTTGATATTTGGAGTCACAGGAATGGGAACATGGATTGGAAATAGCCACATATACAGAGACAATGCAAGTATGTTGAAATAAAAAGAATTGTTGACAAGCCTCATATTTTTCCTTCTTTCTTCCTCTCCAGCTCAGCCCAGACCTCAGGAGACAAGTGAGGAGATATATTTATTGCATAAGGAAGGAACCACACTGACTTGTACAGTCTCAATCACCAATTAGCAGGCAGGCAGCACAGGCCCTCTACATCTAACTCTCCCTGGGGTCACGGAAGGTCATGGGGTGGAGTAGGAACAGGAACACAAGCCAGGGTGGGCCTCCCAGAGAACTCTCAGGCAAAGCCACAGCTGAAGCGTAGATGTCTATCCAGGGACTCTGGGAGCCAATGCAAGGAGACAGCATCAATTTACCCGCCATAGAGAGAAACTCAGTTAACCTGGCTAGCCAATGCCTAAGGCCACTGGGAAATTATCTGAAGAGACAATCCCACTCACCCTGATTAGTTGAGGTCTGGGACAATCAGTCAAGATTTTGTTACAACTCAAGACTGCACAGAAGGTAGCCAGGGGTTAAATGACCATGGTAGATCGAATCTTAAAACCAGGTAGTTATTGTAATGTTGCGCCAGTATTGCATTCATGAATTCTGACCATTCCTAAGAGTTAGTTTTAAAAAGGGACCCCAAAGATTACATTTAACTCAAAGTGTGAACGGTCAATCTTTGCCCTAAGCAAAAGAATTCTTCCTGGGTGCACAGAGGGAAAGCTGCAGGAAGCCACAAGATGTGCTTCAAAAGCTGCCAAAGCTGGTACGAACCAGCTGGCTCCAGAAGGAGGGAGGGAAGAAGAGGGGAAGGGCCCCGCCCAGCTGCAGGGGCGGGTGTCTGCAAGTTGTCCTGGCTGCTGACAGCAATGGTACTGCTGTTACAGCCCTGAGCTGACTCACTGACGAGCTCTCTCAAGAATAAAGGAAGTGAAGATGAGAGTAAATGGGCTTTCTTGGTTCTCAGCGATCGGGAACCCACTCACATCTTTGAATATTATTGCCAAGCTCAGCACCATCAGGACACTGGGAGGTCATGTTGCTGGAAATCAGGGGTTCCCCTCAGTGCAGACTAGACAGTTCTCACCATGAAAACATACTGCACAAACTTTCCAAAAGCTTGCCTGAGGACCTGGAGAATAAAAAGTAATTTCACTGGAAATAATGCCCTGAAGTAAAAAGACACAAGTTTGTGTTTGTTGGTAACATTTTATTTTATTTTATTATTTTATTTTATTTTGGGACAGGGTCTGTCTATGTAGCTCTGGCTGTCCTAGAACTCACTTTGTAGACAAGGCTGGCCTTGAACTCACAGAGGTCTGCTTACCTCTGCCTCCTAAGTGCTGGGATTAAAGGTGTGTACTACCACGCCTAGCCCAAGTAAGGTTTGGGGTTTGTTTGTTTTTAGAGTTCTCCTTTTTTTTGTTTAAAATATATTTGATTGATTGATTGATGGATTGATTGATGGATTGATTGATTGATTGTGTGTGGGGTGGGTGTGTGTGTAACACACACACATCCAACAGCGATCATGTGGGTGTCAGAGGACAGTTACATGAAGTTGGTTCTCCCCTTCTATCATGTAGAGATGGAACTTAAGTAACCAGGTTTGGCAGCAGGTACCTTTACCCACTGAGCCACTTCTGAGACCCTCCCATCCACCCAATTAGGTTGAGTTTGACAGATTAGCATTGCTTAGTATTAGTATTCATTGAGTCTTGCGCTGTTGTAACCTCAACACACCCAGTTTCCACCCTAACAGTGCCCCTCTGAGACTTCAAGTTTTCGGCTGCTCAGACCCTGCCCCCACAGAGGTTAACCAACGTATCAGAATTTCTGCATACTGTTCCTTGAGTCTATATGTACACAGTACCACAAGCAGGAACAAACAGTCTCAACCTGTACATTCTCGAGGTCAGTAGCCAGAGCTGACTCACTCCTTTGATAAGTGTGGCGATGTCCACAGCTGACCTCACCTGTTCTGGCGTCCATGTGGCTTTGACTCTAGCTATAGCAAACCTCACCAGCTGTTCACATTCTAGGATCTGCATCTCTCCGAATGTATAAGCGTGCGTGTGGAAGGGAAACATTCCAGAAACCAGAAGGACACATGCATAACACCATGCCCTTTCCTCTCTGAAGCTAGACATCTGCATACATTTGAAGTCCTCGGTCTGCTTTCTAATACCAACTGACTTTTCTCTTACTCTGTGCAAATTAGTTTCTGAGGAACTTAGTCCTGTGCTGTAGTCAATCTCCTCTAGCTGTATGATGTGCACCATCATAGATCGGAACAGCACACAATGTTCACGATTCAAAAGACGACATACAGGATTCCTGTGGGGGTCTGGGGGCCCTCGCTGAAATGTATGCCAAGTGACCCAGGATTCCACTTTTGGGAAGACTTATGTACATCTTCTGTGTTCTCTGCCATGTTCAGGGGCACCTCTCCTACAGATGGGATTACAAATACACAAAAATAGCACCCCACAGCTATTAAAATAATAGCAATGAATTATTTTAATGATAGATGATTTATGCCCTTTCTGACTCACTCCTAGAAGCAAGTGGATGGTTCCCCAGTTATATTTACGGGAAAAATCAAAGCGATGTTGTCTGTCCTTCAAGGAAAACCTTGGAATTAACAGCTATACAATAAAACCTACTTGAGACAGGATGTGATTTCCTCAGGAGCTAGTGACTGGCTAATGACATGAGGTTGTAACAGACCTAGGGACTGATTCAAAATGCCTGGCCAAGCTGGAAGCCATCAATTTATCTCCATATGTGTTTGGACTTCAAAAAAAAAGAAGGAGAAGAAGTAAAATGTGTTCTCCAGTCTTGAGAATTGATGATGAAAATAACCTTTTTTTCCTAATAAAATTTTTTCTATAATATCAATTCTAATTTCCTCCCAGTGAACTTTTGGAGAAAGCCAGTGGGGCTGTAGATTAAAAGGATGGAAAATGTCATCAGTAATAGACTTAGCCTTTGGGGGATATTGAGTGACTCTCTCTGGAGAGAAAAAAAAAAAAGGAAGATTTTTAAAGTCCACTTTAATCTCTTCATGGCAGTTTCAAAGAATATAGTCTAAAAATTTGTTCTACATACCTGTCTTTCTTACAGACATGCCAGCACAGTGGGGATAATCCCCTGGTTTGTCCTTTGCTACTCTTCAGGGCATGTCTCAGTACCAGGAACGGTGCTCAGCACCTAAGGGACACTGGGTTAATGTTTACTAAATAAAGTACCTGTGTAAAAACATCCTACCCATCCAAAGCAATGGCAACAATATTATAATAATAGTAATAGTAAAAAGTGTGCGTGGGGGTACACTCAAGTGTTATAGAGTGTATTAAGACTGTTTCTGGGCTAGAGAGCTAGCTCAGCCAGTAAAATGTAAATACGAGGACTTGTATTTGTACTCCCAGAAGTCACATAAGAAAAGCCAAACCCTGAGTTCCTTGGCCAGTCAGCCTAACTGAATCAATGAGTTTCAGGCTCAGTGAGACTCTGGGGCACACAATAAAGGTGGGGAGTGACAAGGGAAAGTCACTGACATGGCCCTCTGGCCTCTCTAAGAAGGTGTGAATACATATATGTGTTATTGTGCAAACCACTCCAATTACAAAGCACATACAACACACAGCAGGGAGGAGGGGATGGGTAGAAAACAAAGAATCTATTTTCTGGCTTTTCTTCTCATGATCTTTACACACAGAAAATTCAATTTTCATATTTTGCTGGTTCTATGATGCACATTTTAATATCCAGAAGCAGGGCTGTATCCTTCAACTACAACTGGTAGTGTTTTTATTTTGTTTTCAGGGACACACACTAGTGCATCTTACAATCAAGCCAGGATCCAATGAAAAACAGTAATAGTTAGGAACTACGACCCCTACATACACTGCTCCCTGGGCACAGGTGTGAAACATTCTGATATGTGATGGATGGGCACTCAGCAAATGCTGCTCCCTTGTTTCACAGTTATGAGTTCATTGTTCGAAAAGAAAAGAGGAGAGCCACTATGATCCATGTCAAGCACACCACCGGGTGCATACACCCCTCTAGTTTAATTGAGCTTTACAAAGCTGTCCAGAAGAGGCATGGGGATAGAACTGGGCTTGCCCAAGGTCACATAGGGAGAGTGGGAAACAAAATTCAACTCTAACCAAGAAAAAGCCCAAATCTTGGATTTATCCATCCCCATTACTTGTTATTCACTTTGAAGCCCTGCATTGGATGTGGAAGGGACACTGAAACCTCACTCTTTGTACCTTCTGGAAGACTTGATATGAGCCACGGAAAATGGCATGTAAGAGAACACATGTTTGCAATGACGAAGGGTTGAGGTATGCCTATTGTGAACAAGCAAATAAGACTACCTGCTAGCAACAAGAGAAGTCTCAGGGAAGAAGACCAAAGCACAGTTCTGAGTGAAACCAGGATCCCGAACTCTAAGATGCACAAGCATTCATCAGCTGTGTTTGGACCAAGAATACCGCCCGATGCTATAAACTCACACGCACATTTCCAGTGTAACATCTGTTTGTGCCAGTGATTTGGAATCACCAATCCTTGCACGTTTGCCTTCATCCTGGAAAGGAAATGCTTTGAGAGGCTGGGACCACCTTTCTTCTTCACTTAGTTTCAGGCAAGCATCGAGTACACACAGCACTAGTGTGAATAACTGTATGAAACTTCAGAGAGCATTTTTGTCTCTTGTTTTGTTTATTTGTTTGATAGGTTCTTAATATGCATCCCAACATAACTGGGGAGCCCTGGCTGGACTCAAACACTCAGCAATCCTCCTGTTTCAGACCCTTGTGCTGGGATCACAGATGTGAGCTACTATGTTCAGCTGAGACTTTGATACAGGGTAATAAGTAAATCAGCGTGAAATGCCACTAAAAGTCTAAAGTCTATTATCCGACATGGCTCCTCCTTTGTGCCCCATAGCCAGCAACATGAAACACACCTGAGCCTGCATATGTCAGCAATCCCTCAGCACTGTTCTCTCACTGCCCTGGAAGTTCCCCAGAGCCCACAGCCACGCCCTGTGATTAAGGGACGTCCTTAAATGAACCTCCATGCTTTAGTGACACAGCAAAGGGCAGGGGCTAGAGCCACGAAAGTCTGGCTAACAACTTGGATCTTAGGTCCTTAAGCCTGAGGACAATAAATTCTATTTTCTAGAAAATTAACAACAACAATATAAGAAAACAAACAAACAAACAAACACAAGAACAACTTCATTTGAATCCCTAAACAGCCAACTGAAATGTACAGCTGGTATTTGCCTCAACTCATGCTCACCACATTTCTGAAAATAGCTAGTCCCATAGATAAGGACAGCTGCATCCTGCCGATTGGCAGCCAAAGTCAGGAGCTGTGGCCCCCTCAGCAGCCAGAGCAACAGTGTCCACACCAAAGGGAAGCCCAGTCCATCCCTAGCACTTGGGATCCTCCCAGCTGCTAAAGCAATGACACCCAGTATCTAACGCAAAGGCTACTATATAAGACCAAGAGGGGGACTGGAGAGAAGTTAGGAGGGAAAGGGGAGACATAAGCATGGCCAACCACTCTGATCCGGAGAGGGTTAGTTCTCCTATGTGGTTTCACAGAAGCCAAAAATTCCCTAAGGACAAGGAATCATTCAACAAGTGGCAGTTAAGTCACAGAGTAGTCCCACCTACCTGACGTCACTTGGCAAAGAGGAAGAGAGTCAGGCACCCAGGCTCAACTGCCCTGTACCCCCCCCAATCACAGCAAGCAGCTGAAGTCACACTTCGGACTGGCTGAAATGGCAGTGCTTCTGATCATTCTTTCCTCCCCCCTTCCTCGCCTCTAGCCTCTGCTCCCCTTCCTTGCCTCTGTCAACAGAATCACGCTGTGTTAGCCCAGGTTACCCACAAATCTCAGCCCTCCTGCATCAACTGCCTAAGAATCAGAGGATATTGTACTACACTTAAACTTTCTGTTGTATTTGTTTATTTACTTTCGTTTTGTGTGTATGAATGTCTGCCTTCATGTGTGTATGTGTGTCTGGTGCCCGCCAAAGCCAAGAGGTACCAGGCCCTATGAAACAGGAGTTAAGACAGTATAAGCCTCCAATGAGGGCGCTGGGGCTGTTAAATGCTGACACATCTCTGCAGTCCTTTAATTTTTCAATTTTATTAAACACTGGGCAGTGGGGGCCCCCACTTTTAATCCCAGCACTCGGGAGGCAGACGCAGGAGGATCTCTGAGTTCAAGGTCAGCCTGGTCTATAGAGTGAGTTCCAGGACAGCCAGGGCTATACAGAGAAACTTTGTCTCAAAAAACAAAAACATAGCAAAACAAAACAAAATATTGTTGTTGTTTTAAAACAGGATCTCTCTATGTAGCACTGACTGTCCTGGGAGTCAATGTGTAGACCAGGCTGGCCTCAAACTCAGAGATCTGCCTGCCTCTGCCCCCTGAGTTCTAGGACAGCCAGTGTTGCATGGTGAGACCCGGTTTAAAAGAAAAAAGTCAAAGTAAAATAATAAAAAGGTGTTGGCACACAAATTAGATTATCAGATCGTTCCAGAACTTAGCCGCTAATCATTGCTCTCACACCGTATTTTGTACCTCCAGAGCATGACAAGTCAGTACTTCAGTCAATTCTGATAAGCATTTTTCAAGGTGTGAAGAGTGTGCCCTTGAATTCCCATGCAAATGTATGGATTTCTCCTAAGGAGAATAAAAGTATAGCCCCTTCTCTGCCCCCACACCCCACCAAAGCAAGGGAAGAGGATTGTAATGAAAAGAACAGAAAACAAATATTGCATTCACTAAGCCTATCTGCATTCACAAGGGGCCAAAAATAAAAGTAGGGGAAAAAAATGAAAACGTGAGGCAAAAAGAAAACAGAAATTCAGCTAACCAATATCATTTCTCTTCTCTTGAGAGCCAAGAAGGAAAGTGTTATCTCCACGCACACTTTTGTTTCCTTGCAAGGGAAAACATTCCAACCAGCCCAGGAGCACTCGTTCAGGCAGGAAGGAATAAATATTTACAGTTAGCTGGATTTTCTAGTTCTTGGCCACTGAACCCAGGCAACCCCACCTTGACAGACTATCCACTCTCAGCAGCCTCGAAACCTGGTGAGCCTCCCTGCCCAAAACTGTGTGACCCCAGCCTTCAGGATTTAAAAGGTCCATTATGAGTGTGAGTTGGAGCTGGCTAAGAACAAGTTGGGAAGTCATTAACTCTAAAAAGAAATAAACATACATGGACTGCTTTCTGGCGACCATTCCATATTCATCCCCAAGGCAACCCATGAGCATAGTATTTTATCACAAAGAAAATGAGGCAGAGACGCACAGTGGTTTACCAAGGGTCGTCAGACTGACTACACCAAGGAATTTAGCCTGTCACTCATCTCCACACTTTGTTCTGACCAGAGCCTTAATGGTTGCTTCCACAAACAGTGTGTACATCCACCCTCCATCCTCCTGGACTTGCTCTCTTTGATTACACAGGTCTGTGTGAGTTACTTCCAGTCAACCGTAGGTTCCCTTGACGGTCTCACTCATCTGAGGGGCTCAAAGTGCCTGGCATGGTACTGTGCTCATACATCTTAGATAGTAGAGATCTAGAGATAAAATCCACATCATCTCCTTGCTACTCCAGCAGGAGAAACATAAGCCCAGGCATTGAAGACACCGAAAGAAAGCAACTAGGAAACCAAGCTTCTAATTCCTTGCTATCCCTCAAAACTATGGTGAAATAATATTCTTCTTTTATCAGTTATTTGCTTCTTTATTTGGTGGGGAATATTCCAGATAAAGAGTTTACACTGCCAAAACTCAGAAGTTTTATTTAGACAAAGAGGAATAATCCAGGTAGATGTGGAGGCTGCAGAAAGTCACCAGAGAAGGTAAAAGGCCAAGGGGCTCACCACAAACCCTGACTGTGGAAGGACATGCTCACCATACTTTGCCCGACAGTGATTGCATAGCATGAAAATTCTTTTTATTTATATATTTGATTGGTTGGTTTTTCGAGACAGAGTTTCTTTGTGTAGATTTGGAACCTGTTCTGGAACTCTATGAGTTCCAGGCTGGCTGCAACTTAGAAAGATCCCTCTGCCTCTGCTTCCCAAGTGCTGGGATTAAAAGCATGCACCACCATGACCAGATCAAGTCTGACTTTTTAAGTGTCTTCAGGGGATCTAAACTTTGGACCCCAGGCTTGTGTGGCAGGTACTTTACTTACTGAGCCATCTTCCCTGCATCAAAGACAAGTTTCCATTGGAGTAAAAGGCATAATAGAGACATAACATGATTTAAAATGCCAGAGTATTACATTTTTTTGTTTGTTTATTAAATAGCTTGTTCGTGGAAGAGGTGCTGGTTGGATGGCTTAGTAGATTAAAGCCCTTGATGCACATTCAAGAACTGGAGGTCAGTTCCCAGTAGCACACTGGGCAGCCCATGACTTCCTGTAGTTCCAGTTTCTCGGGGGTGTGTATACACACACACACACACACACACACACACACACACACACACACACACACGCTTTTAAAAAGAATTTAAACAGATGTGAAAAAAAACCATTCATCTTTAGCTATCATCCCACTGCTTAGCTACTTCTCTCAGATGCACATACATGCCTGGAAGAAAAGATGCGATTCTGGAGGATGTAGGTTCAGTTTAGAAATTGATCTTAAAATCAGGGACAAGACAAGCCTGTCCTCTCTCTCCATACCTCTTCAATATTGTCCTTGAAGTTCTAGCTAGAGCAATAAGACAACAAAAGGAGATCAAGGGAATACAAATCGGAAAGGAAGAAGTCAAACTCTCACTATTTGCAGATGATATGATAGTCTACATAAGTGACCTGAAAAACTCTACCAGGGAACTCCTACAGCTGATAAACACCTTCAGCAAAGTGGCAGGATACAAGATTAACTCAAAAAAATCTGTAGCCCTACTATATACGGATGACACATTGGTGGAGAAAGAAATCAGAGAAGCATCACCCTTTACAATTGCCACAAACAACATAAAATACTTTGGGGTAACACTAACCAAAAAAAATAAAAGACCTATACCATAAGAATTTTGACTCTCTAAAGAAAGAAATTAAAGAAGATACCAGAAAATGGAACGATCTCCCATGCTCTTGGATAGGTAGGATCAACACAGTAAAAATGGCAATCTTGCCAAAAGCAATCTACAGATTCAATGCAATCCCCATTAAAATCCCAATACAATTCTTCACGGACCTTAAAAGAACAATTCTCAACTTTATATGGAGAAAAAAAAAAGACCCAGGATAGCCAAAACAACCCTGTACAATAGAGGAACTTCTGGAGGCATCACCATCCCTGACTTCAAGCTCTATTACAGAGCTATAGTCCTGAAAACAGATTGGTATTGGCACAAAAATAGGCAGGTAGACCAATGGAATAGAGTTGAAAACCCTGATATTAACCCACACACCTAAGAACACCTGATTTTTGACAAACAATCCAAATTTATACGATGGAACAAACAGAACATCTTCAACAAATGGTGCTGGCATAACTGGATGCCATGTAGAAGACTGCAGATAGACCCAAGCCTATCGCCATGAACAAAACTTAAGTCAAAATGGATCAAAGACCTCAACATAACCCCTGCCACACTGAACCTATTAGAAGACAAAATGGGAAATACCCTTGAATTAATTGGTACAGGAGACCGCTTCCTGAACATTACACCTGTAGCACAGACACTGAGATCAACAATTGATAAATGGGACCTCCTGAAACTGAGAAGCTTCTGTAAGGCAAAGGACACAGTCAGCAAGACAAAACGGCAGCCCACAGACTGGGAAAAGATATTCACCAACCCCACATCTGACAGAGGGCTGATCTCCAAAATATACAAAGAACTCAAGAAGCTAGTCTCCAAAACACCAAACAATCCAATTAAAAAGTGGGGTACAGAACTAAATAGACAATTCTCAATAGAGGAATCTAAAATGGCTGAAAGACACATAAGAAAGTGTTCAACATCCTTAGCCATCAGGGAAATGCAAATCAAAACAACTCTGAGATACCATCTTACTCCTGTCAGAATGGCCAAAATCAAAAACACCAATGACAGTTTATGCTGGAGAGAATATGGAGAAAGGGGAACACTTTTCCACTGCTGGTGGGAGTGCCAACTTGTACAGCCACTTTGGAAATCAGTATGGCAACTCCTCAAGAAAATGGGAATGAGTCTACCACAAGATCCAGCAATTCCACTCCTAGGCATATACCCATAAGGATCACATTCATACAACAAGGACATCTGTTCAACGATGTTCATAGCAGCACTATTTGTAATAGCCAGAAACTGGAAGCAGCCTAGATGCCCCTCAGCCGAAGAATGGGTAGAGAAAATGTGGTACATTTACACAATAGAGTACTACTCAGCAGAATAAAACAATGGAATCTTGAAATTTGTAGAAAATTTGGATGGAACTGGAAGAAACCATTCTGAGCCAGGTAACCCAATCCCAAAAAGACAAATATGATATTTACTCACTCATATGTGGATTTTAGACATAGAGTAAAGGATTACCGGCCTACAATCCATGCTGCCAGAGAAGCTGTTAAACAAGGAGGACCCTAAGAGAGACATATATGGTCCCCTGGAGAAGGGGAAAGGGTCAAGATCCCCTGTGGAAATTGAGAGCATGGGAAGAGGGGGGAGGGAGCTACAAGAATGAGAAGGGAAGAAGAGGAAGGATGCAGAGGTCCTGAGGGAGCAGAAAGGTTGAGTCAGGTGAAGAATAGAAGAAAGGGTATGAGAAAGGTAGGGTTTTAGTTTGGGGGGTGGTAGGGGAGGACGGGAGGGAGAAGGGAACTGGGATTGTCATGTAAAACAATCTTGTTTCTAATTCAAATAAAAAAATTGATTAAAAAAAAAGGAAATTGATCTTAGAAGAAAATGTCTGCAAATGTACTTCACATCTCAGATGAAGAAAGAGCCAGCCTCTGGATGGACTTAATAATGGTGACCATGGTTAATATCGGACCAGCTGTTCTGGGCAGAGTTAACTAAAAGCCACAAGAATGCCAGCCTTTGAAAAGCAGTGTAAGGTAGGTGTTCTCAGCCTCACCAACAGGAAGAAACACTAACCATTTAAAATGAGTCATTTTTACACATTAAGAGTCCATTACCTCCTGGGGCAAAGTCCTGAATCCCACAATACACAAGGAAAGCAATTCCACCCATAAATGTGAAGAGTGAGTCTTAATTATGCCCCTGGCTTTCCAGGTCTTTTGGTTGACTTGACAAATCTCAGAGAGAAGCTATGGATGGTGGACTGTTCCATACTGTGCAGTTGTTAAGAACTGGCAGCCAAAAATAAGGCTTGTTAGCTACTAAAATTAGTTAAGAACTGGACCCAGAATGTTGCAGTACAATGATGCACATTATTAAAACATACAGTAAGAAGCTTAGTATTGTCCTCTCATATGTGTCATAATACCCAGGCTACAGAAAAATCAAGCTGGGAGCTACAGAATGCTTGCATGCCACGGCCTCTCAAAATACAAATTAAGAAAATAGGTGTGGTTTGAGTTTTTTTTTTTTTTTTTTTTTTTTTATACAGAGGAGCTGAGACATGGGAAAGAAGTGTGCACATGGTTAGCATGCAAAGAGAGACACTTTGTGTTTTAATTTTCTTCTTATAAATTGCTTATATCCTTTAGGTTGTCAAACATTGCACTGGATACCCAGTCACCTCTTTTTATTTTATTTTTTTGTTTAGTTTGTTGTTTTGTTTTGTCTTTGAGACAGTCTTACTACGTAGCCCTGGTAGTTCTGCAACTCACTGTGTAGACCAGGCTAGCCTTGAGATCTGCTTGCCTCTGCCTCCCAAGTGATGGGATGGAGTAAAGGCACAAACCACCACCCCCTGGTCACAGTTACCTCTTATCTTCTGGGATCATCGCCGATTTGGGACAACCAAATTCTAATATGGCTTAACTTGCATCGTCTTTCTGCTAGGTGTGGTCAAGGAGATCTGGCAGTTTATCCCCAAATATCTGAACCCATCTTCAGTTTGCTATTATCTGACAGTTCTGTCCCTTAAAGCCAATATACTGCCTCTGGACTCCCTCTATTTCAAATGCACTTATCTTATTTAAATGGAGGATAAATATTTCCCTTGTCTTTCCAAATCCAACTACTTAAAAGTCTGCCTGTGGGTATGTATGCTGCTTCTCAAAAATGTCTCTTAAAATTCACAACACAAAGCCAGGCGTTGGTGGGGCACGCCTTTAATCCCAGCACTCGGGAGGCAGAGGCAGGCGGATCTCTGAGTTCGAGACCAGCCTGGGCTACAAGAGCGAGTGCCAGGACAGCCTCCAAAGCCACAGAGAAACCCTGCCTCGAAAAACCAAAAACCGAAAAAAACAAACAAACAAACAAAAAAATTCACAACACAAAGATTCAAGAGGTGGCTCCGTGGTTAAGAACACTGACTGCTCTTGCAGAGGACCTGAGTTTGGCTCCCAGCAACCACATGGAGGCTCATAACCACCACTGACTCCAGTTCCTGGGGGATCCTCCACTGTCTTCTGGCCTCTGAGAGCAACAGGCACGTACAAGGTGCACACACATACATGCAGCTAAAATCCACATACGCATTAAAACACTCTTGCAAGACACTGGTGTGTACCTTTTAATGTTTATGACTGGCTTATTAGTAAACTTTTTCCCTGAAATTCCACATTTCAAAGAGGTTGAAAATACACTAAGAACTTCAAAAGCCACCTTCAAAGTCAGCCAACACCTACACATTCATGTCCTAATATCACTATTAAAAATAAAACTCATGGGATCGATGTTTACATTACTAATGAAGAGATATTACCCCATTGATGTACAAAGATAAAAGACACGTGACCCTGAGTTGTTCAACATTTGGTGCAGAATGGTCATGAACTGAGTTGCAGTGGTGAATTAATCTCTATTCAGCTCTTATAATTAATGAGTTTGAACCTCAGAAGGCATAACACATGCAGAATGGCCTTTAACCTCAAGTGGGTTTTATCAAGTCTTAATGGCAGAATACATCCCAAATTTTAATCAGCGTCTACTTGAAATATGATCCAATGCCAAATAGTCTACTTAATTCATGCTTTTCAGGGAACTATTAAATAAAGAATGGCTGAGTACAATGAGTTACATGATGACAGTAATTACCATACTAGAATAACATCAATAACTCAGGAATCCTTACTCCACATTTAGGCTGTTGTTATTAATGACCATAAAGAAGGCTTTCAAATATGACCAGTATCAGAAAAACTGGATGGAACGTATCTTGGATCAGTCATCTAACAAATGTCAGAGCCAGGATTTGGATCCAGTGTTTGGCCCCAAAACTAATGTTCACTGACACCAATAACATACATGCCTGGAATTTCCTCAGTACACCCCCCTCCATGAATGCCGCTGAATAACCAGTGAGGGTATGTCCTGTTACCAGTTTCTGTTGGTTATTCAACAAGCGAGGAGGGCCTCCCTAACAAGCCAGAAAACTCATATGAGTGGGCACACACCCTCTAGAGGAGGAAGGGTTCCCTGTTCAGTTTTATTCAAAACATGCAATGCAAAATGAGGTTTCACATTGATTTTAACAACAGGATAGTTCTCGAAACATAGGTTGATTCTAGAATGTACATCCAAAGACAAGGATTCTCAACTCCACGCACTGGAGACACTTGGAAAGTTTTAAAAACAGGAGAATTCCACGTCCTCCCCTAGATATTCTGTTTGATGGGTGTGCAGTGGGGTTCTAAGCATCAAACAATGGCAGAAATCCCATGACAATTGTAAACCACAGCCATTGAAGACTTCTGCCTTAAAAAGCAGATGTGTGCTTGAGTGAGTGTGTGTGTTTGTGTGTGTGTGCGTGTGTGTGTTTACTCAAACACCTACGATCAGCTGTTTTTCCTTGCAAACATACCTGATGAAGTGTGAAGTTCAAAGACAAACAGATTAGTGGCAAAGCAAACAACCCACGGAGGGCTCCATTACCTGCGTAGTATCTTCCATCAGCCCACGAATCTTCTCCACAACGTCATTGCGTCGGTGTTGGCGCAGGGCACTGATTAGCTGGGCGAGGCTGGCCTCAGGGCCACGGATGGTCCAGTGCTGCAGGGCTGCATACGCCCGTTCATGGTCGGCCGTGTATCCATTGGAGAAAGCAGCCACCTCCCTCTCACTGGCGTTGCAAAGAAACTGATATATGTCCTTCCACTGGCTTCCCACCTGGGCTGCTACAAGCTTCAGGATGTCAATACCTATGCCAGGGACAAAATAAAATAAAAGTAAACACGAGCAGGTCTCAGACCGAAGCTTTCCTGTTATGCTGTGTCAGATGGATGAATCCCTCTTCTGTAAGTACCTGGCATACACAGCCCACCATGGGGACAGTTAGACACCATCATAAACTTTACTCTGTGAAGGAGAGACATGGATCAGTGGTACAGCACTTGCCTAGCATGCAGGAGGTGCTGTATTAGATTCCTGGCAACACACACACACACACACAGAGAATAAACAAACAAATTACAAGCCCTTTAACAACAGGTTAGCTTCCTGAAAGCACACCAGAAGAAGGGCTCATCTTAGAGGGACAACAAATCCTCCTCCAAGAGCTGCTTTTGAAAGCCAAACCAATCATGACAAACTAATGATTCCTTTGTTAGTACTAAATACAACTGCAATAAAAGAAATCAGCCCCACACACAGACACATGTGATGACTTTGTGAAATTCAGAAAAACAGAAACTGCAAATGAAGTATTTAGTGGACTTTACATGGCTAAAGGACATGCAAATTCCAGGACCAGTGTCTTTTATGTCAACTGACCACATACCCCACCATTCCAGCCCAATGGAGCCACTGTGTAAGCTCTAACTAGGAGGCTGAGATTTGGTCCTGCAGTGAAAAGCCCAGATTGCTCTTGCAGAGGAGCAAGAGCTCTGTTCTTCCGAGCTCCGGAACCCATGTAGGGTGGCTCATGACCACCTGTAACTCCAGCTCCAGGGGAATCTTACACCTTTTTCTATCCACCGAGAGCAGTGCGTCCATGTGCACATACACACACACACACACACACACACACACACAGAGAGAGAGAGAGAGAGAGAGAGAGAGAGAGAGAGAGAGAGAGAGAGAGAGAATAAATAAAATAACTTTTCTAAAGGAACATCTAACTTAGTGGGCCATGACTGTAACCCCTGAACTAGGCAGCTAGAGGCAGAAGGACCAGTTTGAAGACAGCCTAGGATACCTGTCTCAAAAAGAAGAAACAGGAAAAAAAAAAAAAAAAGACCATCTATATCTTCTCAAATGATTCTATGAGCAATTTTCTGCTCCGTTATTGTCTTCTATGTTGACTTGTACAGTTACAATTCAGACAATGGCCTAAATGACAGCATTATACTAATAGCAGCTATTATCTTCCAGGTTTTATGTTATGGCATTTAGCTAATGCAAGATCTTCAGAAGACATTAACATTTCAACTGCACACTTAGAAGAAGAGGAAAAAAAAGTCAGGAAGATGGACTACTACCACCCCAACATTGGAAAGGCAGGTGGTTGGGACTTGAACCCACTTACCAGGTTGGACACAACAAATCCCACAGAAGCAACCACCATTAAATGTGTAATGCATGCTGCCTTCTGAGACAGAGAAAATGTTTTTGAGCAAATAATCAAGGCTGCTTATTTAATAAGATATCTGTACTGTGCCCCATGGTTTAATATATACTAGTCCCTTCATCCAAAGGAAATGACCCAGGACTCCCCAGAGACCCATAAACACACAGATAGTGCCCAACTTTGTAATCTGATGCCTTTCCCATCTTAACTGGCACTTATCACACACAGTGGTCTATTCCTTCCAGTTTGAGGTACAAGACAAAAATAGCATGTATTTCTTTTTTCTTCACAATCAAATATAGGATCCATTTTTACTGTGTCAATAGACCACATGCCCACCTATTTCAGGCCAAGACAATCATTCCTTAAGAACATCTAACTTAACAAAATGTGACTGAGCACGCCTGCAATCCTAGCACTCGGGAGGCAGAGGTCGGGGGCGGGGGTGGGGGCGGTGAGATGGAAAATCCTTGGTGTAAGATTTTTCTTTTTGTTATGTAGAGACTGTCTACCTTTTCACTTAAAGGAAATGCTTCCTGGCTTCCTTTTTACTTATTTGACTGCTGGTCTTGTTACTCCCACACTCCAAGACCCCCGCTAAGTGAGATAGCTGTCTTAACGTTTAACCAAGACAGACAGCCACTATGTGACTAGCGAGCAGGTAGGCATGTACAGTGTGAGTGCACTGGGTAGAGGGACTATGACTTCTGGGCAGAGTGAACTGAATGCTAGGAGACTGTCTCAACAGAATGCAACTGTGGGTAAGCGGAGGATTATTCTATGGTCATTATTCTGTCAGTCACTTGTCAACTCTGTGAACATGTGTGCTGGTCCCTAAACCTGATGAATCTAGAGTGAAATCACCTGGTAGAACCATCTGTCAGGCAAGAATGTTTGGTGTCTCTGGCATCTTCTCTCTACAATTGCAAGTTGGTTTTGCTTGGATTTCTACACCATGTTTTATGTCAATAGGAGTGTGAGTGATCCCCCTACACCAAAACTGTTAATGGTAGTGCTGTCTTAAAAGTGGCTCTTAATTACGTGTTTCTTTTTAAATGAGGTCAAGTTTCCAAGTGAAGTACAGGGAAGAAGAGAATAAAAAGCTTTTTAAAAATCCAGTTTTTGATGAAAATATTATGAAACGAGCTAGCAAATTCTGGCTAAGAACAATAATAACTGCACAAACCTCTTTGAAAGTGAAGGACTTGGTAGTTCCTCATTGTAAGTTCTTACCCAGCCACTCAGTTTTATAGAAATAGATGTGTTAGGAGACTGTGTATCCATATAGGCCAGGTCAAACCCTGAAAACTGTTTTTAAAGCCTAAGTTTCTAATAGAAGAAAACTTAGAAGTTTCTACATTTTCTCATCCACTAAATACAAAAATGCTACATAAAAAAAAAAAAAAACTCAAAAAAAAAAACCAAAAAAAAATCTCCAAAAATACAAGACCTAGTGGTGGTGCATGCCTTTAATCCTAGCCCTTGGAAGCAGAGGCAGGTGTATCTCTGAGTTGAAGGCCAGCCTGGTCTACAGAAAGACTTCCAAGACTGCCAGGGCTACACAAAGAAACCCTTTCTCAAAACAAACAAACAAACAACAACAAACAAACAAAATAAAACATCAGCAACAACAACAATAATGGACTGCTACAAATTGAGACGCTGCCGTCCTGGTCGTGGCGAGCCTCGGGCAGTTGCTTTTCCATTTTCCTGGCAATATTTAGCCAGATGCACAGCTTTTGATCTCAAGCAAACAAGTCCCCTCCAAAAAGAAAGAAAAAAAAGAAAAAACCCAAAGCCTATTTAAAGCCTCTGCAGGTAACTTGAAGAAACATGCCAGCTCTTTGTGGTTAATGTGGTAGGTTCTTCCAAACACCAGAGGCTTGTTAGTCCCTGAATCTTAATTTAGGTCAATTTGACTAAGGCCTACAGTGTCTTATATGAAAACACGGTGCTTTTGCTTATAAGTAGGACCATTGCTTCCATCCTCTTGATGCCCGTGACAGTGTGGCTTTGGGCAAACCACTAACTGTCAAGTCCATTTCCTCAACTTACAATGGAGAGGTTCATTGTCATCCCTGGAAATGAGCTGATCAACACTTCCTCTGGAGTTAATTTATTTTAAAGATTACCCACATGACTTTAAATGTCCCTTCTATCCTGAACATGGAAACTTGAGGCTCAATGCATTTCACATCGATATCTATAGTAATTTATATACTAATAGAGACTATAGTAATTTATGTATTTTATACAGACTGGTCCCGCATCCTGTTTTTTGGTGGTTTTTTTTTTTGAGGGGGGGGTTTGTCACAAAAATAAAGTGAAAGGAGATGGGGGGTGGAAAAAACCAAGAAAAGAAAACCATGGAAAAATGGGTACATTGAGATTTTCCTTAATTCAAATGAACTTCAAACTAAATTGAAACCCTCCAAGTAGAGCTTCATCGTGCCCTCTTCCCTGGTAAGATGTCTCCATTGTGAAACATGGAGTGAACGGTACACACTGACCTGTGCCAACATGTTCTTTGCCACACACACACACACCCCATTCTGGAGTCCATAACTCAAAGACAGAGGAGACAGTAGCCTTCCAACACACAGTCACAAAAACCAGGGGGGGAAACAGGCAGAACTAGTCCCTGGTCCCTCACCAAATCACCACTAAGGAAAAGAAAGGGACTACTTCACAGGTGTCTAAGGAGCAGCCGCTTTGTCACCTGCTTCTCAAGCCACACTCTCTGAAACCTGAAAGCACAGAAGCTTATTAGCAAGGGAGTGGATCGATAGCAAGGAAACACAAAGCTGTCAGATCTGGAACATGCTTTCCCTTAACTTAAAAATAAAAAGTGTTGGGAGCCAGGCTTGATGGCCTGCCTGTAATTCCCGCTCTTAGGAGGTAGAAAGGGGATCCGTGGAGGCAGCAGACAGCCAGCATAGTCGAATAAGAGTTCTGGGTTCCACTGTGAGACACTGCCTCAGTGAGTAAGGTGGAGGACGATGCAGGAAGACTGCCCACATCAATCAGCCTTGGCCTCCAGAAGCATACACAGACAAGTGAACACACACAGACACAGACAAGTGAACACACACAGACACAGACAAGTGAACACACACAGACACAGACAAGTGAACACACACAGACACAGACAAGTGAACACACACAGACACAGACACAGACACAGACAAGTGAACACACACAGACACAGACACAGACACAGACACAGACACAGACAAGTGAACACACACGTGCACACACAAGCACATCCCATGCACAGACACATGCAGAGAAAAACGCATTAGGTAAAGAGAAGCAATACAACGACAGAGAAAAGCATTAGATGATAAACCAAATTCAGAAAGATGAGAAAAGTACTTAGAAGGCCTTCAAAGACAGTTACCCAGATTCCTATTTCCTTAGAACTTTATACTTATTATTCCTTTCAAAATGTATTCATAGCATATAAACATCAAACACTCACTCTTTATATAGATGAATTCTATATCTGTGAGTTTGAACAGCTGCAGATCAAAAATTAATAAATAAATGCGGCCCAACTCAATGTGGGCAGTAGTACTGGGTGCTATAAGAAAGCAGGCTGAAGAAGCCACGGGGAGCAAGCCAGTGAGCAGCATTTCTCTGCTGCTTGGCTTGAGCGCCTGCCTCCAGGTTTCTGCCCTGCTTGAGCCCTGTCCTGATTTTTCTCGCTGATGGAGCATGGCCTGAGTGTCATAAGCTGAATAAATCCTCTCCTCCCCAAGTTCCTTTTTGTCATGGTATTTTATGACAGCAATAGAAAAATCTGAAACAATACCGAAAGACCACTACAAGCTTTAGAAACACATTGAAAGCATTTCATACTATTAACGAGTAACCTCGTGGAGAGAGGTTGGGACCACTACAAGGTCACTCAACCAATGAGGATCATCTTTGTTGCCATTAATTGGGAGTGTGACACAATAAAGGAATGTGATCAGTCCCTATAACTCGGTTCATCATTGAGCGTGGCCATGTGGTGTTGATATGAACACACTCCAGGCTGGCTGTGGCATGGATGCTTTTTCCTGGGAAGCAGAAAAAGTAGTATGGAAAGCCTGAGATCAAGCCAGGCGTGGTGGGGATCCACCTGGGGATCAGTGGCAGGTGGATCTCTGTGAGTTCGAAGTCAGCCTGCCCTACATAGAGAGACCCTGCCTCAAAACAAAAAAAATAAATAAATAAAAATAAAGCCTAGGCTCTTTAAGGTTAGGAGAGTGTGTGTGTACAAAGAGAGATACAAGGGTGAAGCCTGGGGCTCTCAACTATGTGGAGATCAGAGGGAGGAATGAGGGACCTACCAAGGAGACCAGAAAGAAACAGCCAGCAATACAGAAGAGCAGAGAGTCTGTAGTCAAGGATAGGGGGCACAAGTGTCAAAAGCTGCTATAGGCAGCTGAGTGCTGGCAGGCTGAGAACTGAATTGAGCTCCAGGGCTATGTGGTTCGATTGCACCCATCAAACGTGTGGCTGCCCTGTTCATCACTGAGTATCCGAATACATATGAAAACCAGTGCCTTTCCAGGCCTTACTCCATGGCATCATTTATGGGTTTGCTCTCCCTCTTACTGGTATATAAAAGACTGGTATGTCTCACAATTAGTGGCAGCTCAGATTGGATCAAGTACACCAGCAATTACATCATGAGGTGTTAACTTACATGAATTTGAACCTACATCTACACCAATCCGATTTAATCCACAAACCAAATAAATCAAGTTCTATGCATTGGCTCCAGTACTAAGAACCAGTGATTTATGAGGAATTCCAGAAAGCCTTCTCCTCTGTAAAATGTGTTTGTATCATACCTGACCAGGCTGACTTAAATGCACACATTAGGGATGTCTTCTTCTACTTGTATTTGGATACTCAGTAGGGAAAAATGCTAATTTGTTTTTCACTGCCTCAAACAGCTCATGTTGGAAGACTGTTGGGTAAACTCTTGAAAATACAATATATTGTAATAGTAAATCCTTTCCCCTAAGGTCTAGAGAAGCTCAATGGTATAGCTACAGGAGGCCTTGCTCATTCCAGCAGTTCTGTGTGTTTCAAAGTCCTCTGATGGTCTGGGGAGACAGCCAGGTTAGTAAAGTACTTGTATTGCCAATGAGGAGGATTTTTTTATCCCCAGAATGCATGAGGGGTATGGGGGACAATCCAGGTGTGGTGGCAAATAGTGCTCTTGTGATCCCAGCACTGGGGGGGTGGAGAGATGCAGATGTCTGGGGCTCATAGGCCAGCTAGCATAGCCTACTGACCAGCTCCAGGCTGATGGGGAGAGACCCAGTCTCAAAAAGCAAAGTGGGAGCCATGCGTGGTTGCTTTAATCCTAGCACTCAGGAGGCAGAGGCAGGCAAATCTCTGTGAGTTCAAGGCTAGCCTGGTCTGCAGAGCGAGTTCCAAGACAGCCAGGGCTGTACACAGAGGAAATCCTGTCTCAAAAAATAGAGGGGAGGTGCAAAAGCAGGTGATGCTCCACATTCATATGAACACACTGTGGAGTCCCCATGTGTTCATACACACACATAAACACATACACACATATATGACAAACACACACAGACACACACACACACAAACACACACACACACACATATATGTATATATATATACATATATATATAACAACACACATATAACACACAGACTCACACACACATACATATATACACATATGCACATATATAGCAAAACACACGCACAAATATACACACATAACACACACCACACACAGATATACACACACATATACACATACATATGTACATATATAGCAAATATACACTATATATAACAAACCCCCACACACATATATATATACATCCACACATATAACAAACATACACACACATATATACATACGCACAGATATACACATATACACACATATATAACACACACATATATATACACATTCACATACATACATACATATATACATACACACATATATAGCAACACACACATATATAACAAACACATACAGACTCACACACACATACATATATACACATATATAGCAAAACACACACACACAGGAATAATGTCTAATATCCTAACAGGTAAAATGAACAGAAGAAGCTGAGGTTACCAAGGTTATAGCTCGAAGATAGAATGCTTGCCTAGCATGAGCAAGCCCTGGGTTCTAGCGCCAGAACAGCAATTTTTAAAAAAGAGAGGAGAAGGGATGAGGGTCAGAAAGGGGAAGGAACCTGAGTGTTTGAAACAGGATGGTGCTGTCTGCAGGGAAACGGCATTCCCAGGAGCAAATGTGGCTCAGGCGGTGAGGTTGGAGTCTGGACTGGAGACCAGCCCAACCATTCCCACCCTGCATAATGACTACAGTGGTGGCAGTTTGGGGCTGGAGTGGCAGGACACGGCAGCCTCTTAGATGGAATAATCTGCTCCCCTCAGTGAGGCCTCCTGGTGTTTACACTCCAAGTCTACTTCCAATAGGAAATCTGGGCTGACAGACAGGATGACCGTCTGGGATTTTGGGTCAAGGAGTCTCAGGGAAGAAGGGTGTGGTGTGCTCATGGCTGCTGCTGTCTGGGGATGATGGAGCATCAAGCCACACAGGAAGAGAGCTAGATCGGCAGGATGATGTTACCACTGACACCACAAACAGCTCTGGAGACCTGTCAACCACTATCTGTCCATTTTCTTTTTCTTTTTAAAGTTTTCCACTCCAACCAGTTCATGGAAAATCGGGAGGTTGGAGCAAACTCTAAGAGAAAAGGCTCACTGCTAATGATAAACCACAGGTGTTTTGCTTCCCAACAGCTGGGTTTTGCTAAGAGAAATACGGTCGCCTTGACTGAGCATGTTCTAAAATATCAACGATGGGGCATTGTGGAGCGCAGCTCATGGATAGAACACTCACCAGCTAGCATGGGCAAGACCCTTTAACCCCCAGCACCAAGAATAATAATAACACTCACTCAGCTAGCATGGGCAAGACCCTTTAACCCCCAGCACCAAGAATAATAATGACAATAATAATCACCCCCACAACTTAGAAATGTCTAAAGTTGAATAATAGGTGGGAAATTTAGTGACACTGAGTCTTCAAATTAAGACCTGGCATTGCCACTTTCTAGCTATGTGGCTTTCAAGGAGGGTTGGCTCCTTGAAAGTGGTAGAGCACTGTGTCTTGGGTTAGAAAAAGTAGCTAGAGACAGCTGGGGGTGTATAATTGTGTGTCCCAGGAAGGAGAACCTTGACCTCAAGGCTAGCCTTGGGCTATACAGTGAGTTTAAGGCCATCCTGGGACTAGGTAGAGCAAATAAAGCAAGCAATGAAACTGTAATGGTAGCAGAAACCCTATGAGGTGGTAAAGCTTTACCACAAACTTGTCAGGGTTTGGAAGCCCCTGGGTGTGTCTCTGTGGTGTCTCCAGAGACGTTTAGCTGAGGAGAGAGACTCACCTTGCAGCCGAATGCATCATCCCAGGCTGAATTAAGACAGAAAGACGGAAATGGGCGTGATCTTTTTTTCTGTTCTGGCTGTATATGGAATCATGACCTCACACTCACACTCCTGCCCCCACGGCCTCCCTCCCTGTATCCTTCTTGCTACGAGCCAAATTCAACCTCTTCCCTCACATCGCTTCTGCCAGACATCTATCTAGTCACAGCAACAAGAAAGGTAGCTAACAGACCCTTTTATAAGCTTTAGGAAGTCTATTTTAGTGGCCAGGGAGAGAGCTTCTAGGTAAATGTGTCTATCATCAAGCCTGATAAACTAATTTGACCCCTGAGAACCAGGTGGCAGGAGGAGAGAAATGACCTCCACACATGCATGAGGCATGCCTACACACACACACACACACACACACACACACACACACACACACACACTAAAAAGAAGTCTATTTTAGTAGACAAAGTCTGTTAAGTCTGCACCCTGAAATCTCCTTTGGATCACTATTAGCAAACATTTCATACCCCACTTCGAAAGAAAAACTGAAACAGAGAAGCACTAACTCAGTTTCCAATCCCTAAGACTTGATAGTCTCTTCACCTATGAGCACTGCACTGTAGGTTTTTTAAGTCAGATGATGACATGTTGCCTTAAAGTGCTCATGAGTTCTGGGCTCATTATTTTCCTGGTCTACCCAGGACACACCTGTCACCTCACTACTAAAACCTCTGAGAAATACTTCCATGTGAAACACAAGGACAGTTCCGTGCCTCATAAATCAATTCCACAATTGGATTAAATCTACTGCTCCCCCTAGGAGGTAAGCGTCTACAAGGTGTGCTTCCTTCACAGCCCTCGCCATGGGCCAGTTCCGAAAGGAGAACCACACTTTCGGACCAAAGGAAACTTTTAAGCCTTCCAATGAAGCTGGGATAAAACCATTTGCCTTTCCACACCAGGTAAGATGGAGTGCTGTGATGTTTCCTCTTGCTTAGACAGTGAGCTTGGGGAAGGGATAGAATGGAAGAAATAACAAATGTTATCTCCAAAATTTCAAGACTGAAACTATATAACTCAGTTCAGCAGCAGTGTCTAAACCTTTTAAAAATGAACACTGTGTAAAGTAAGTTCCCCCTTCTTAGGCAGCCACTGTGGCCCTAAGCCAACTTTACATACTGCTTGGAGCATATGCAAATAGGAGGGTTGGCCACAAAGCCAACTTTGAGTTTCAACTGTATGAAAGGAATTTGGTTGTAAATTGGGGCCCTTTGTTTTCTGGGACAGGATCTCACTCTGTAGCCAGGGCTAGCAGGGATGGAACTTACTATATAGTCAAAACTGGCTTCAAACTCACAGTGATTCTCCTGCCTCAGCTTCTAGGAGCTAGGATTACAGGTGTGAGCCAACATATTCCCTGTTCCTGTTTCAATCTTTGTATCATCAAGGACATTTATTTGTTTGTTTGTTCATTTGTTTTTTGAAAGGGGATTCTCTGTGTAGCTTTGGCTGTCCTGGAACTCACTTAATAGACCAGGCTGGCCTTGAACTCAGAGATTTGTCTGCCTCTGCCTCCTGAGTGCTGGGATTAAAGGTGTGCGCCACTACTGCCCAGCTAAGGGCAGGATTTTAAGAATTTATGGTTATTAGAACCCAAGACCTTCATGACACAGATGAGCAAAATCAAGTGTCACAACATGCTTCCTTTTGCTTTTCCACGGGAGCCAAGCTACAGCTGTCCCTTCACACCTCCTCCAAGAGCAGGAACCCATGTCTGCAGCTGTGCCTAGAGGGTCCCTTCTCCCATCACCCTAGGGAGAGTTCCTCTCACTACAAGGACACGAAATCAGAACAAAGGGCTTTGTCTCCAGCCTCTAGAAGAATTAGAATGAGAAGAGCCAGGTAGAACCCTGACTTTCTTTTCTAGTTCCTTTTATAATGGGCAATTAAGACTTTATGGCATTTTATAGCCAAAGTTCCTTGGGTAAATATTGTTTTCTCAGTAGTCATTTCTCTTGCTATACATGACTCATTAAATTTGACCCGTAAGAATTTCTAATTAGATTAAAAATATTGGGTCTCTGTCCTGACCTCAGCTCTCCATGAATGTCTTTAGGCAGCTCACGGCATTGTCCTGGAGCTAGGGTGGTGAGGGGCATCAGAGAGCCAAGCTAGCTAGTAGATCTATCAATATTACTAATGACCTCACTCAGCCCACAAGAGGAAGCCCGTGAGAGAGGAGCCACACCCACAGCACAGATGAAAAACTAAAGCAAGGCTCAGGAGCATATCACAGAGTTTAGTTCACGGTGAAGCTGACTCATGGCCTCATCTGTCGCTACATCATGCTGCTTCCTGGGACTAAGAGTTTCCTACTCCACCTTTACAAGTCCTGAATGGGTCTTTACATGTATGTGTGTGCATGTGCATACATGTGTTTGAGTCTCTGTGTAGATACACATGTGTGCACATGCATTTGTACCCAGAGGAGAATCTTGGGTGCCAGGGTCTGGAGTAGCCAGGCCAGGTGAGCCTCAGGGACCTTCGGTCTCTTCCTCATCAGTACTGGGATTGCAAAGACATAACATCCTCCCTCATATCTTTGCATGGTTTCTCGGAATCAAACTCAGGTCTTCAATCTTGCAAGGGGCAAGCACTGTTCCAACTAAGCCACCCCTTCAGCACCTTGGATGTGTCTTTTAACATAAATATTGTGACTGTGACTCCCCACAACTGCCCATTCCCCACTGTAGGGTCATAGAAAGTCAGACAGTTAGGAAAAATTGTTGTGATGGTACCGTTGTGGTGGTCTGACTTCCAACTGTCTGTCCACATCCCAACCCTCCTTCTCCATAGAAGGCAGGAGTAGAAGCCGTGTAGCACACTCATTACCAGCTGGAGTCCAAGGGCATGTGCCTGAGTGCCAGTCCCAGCCTGCTACCAGCTGGGGATGAACTCAGGGTACTGCATCTTCCTACGCCTCTGTTCCTGACAGGCAAAATGAGTACAGTCTTCACACCATAAGGTTTTTCTGAGAATTCAACGGGAACCTGCCGATAAATTCCACAGCACAGAGTAAGCATTTGGTACAAATGAACTATGATTTTTCTTCCTCCTCCCAAAGCAGCATCAATAATAAAGTGTTTTTCTCAACTGGGCCGGGGAGATGGTTCAGTGGGTGAATCATGTACATGCATGAAGACCTGAGTTGGAATTCTTGGAAGCCAGATGCAGCGGTGAAACATCTGTAATCCCAGTGCTCCTATGGAAACAGGGGAGGCAGAGATGGGAGAATTGCGGGAAGCTTGCAGATCAGCTGGGCGGGAGTATGCAGCAAGGAACTAGAGGTCCTGTGTCCAAACAAGATGGAAGATGAGGACTGATACTAGAGGTTGTCCTCAGACCTCCACACACACATGTGTACATACAAGGTGGGGGAGGAAGAGCAAAAGGAAGGGAGGAAGGGAGGGAGGGATGGAGGGAGAGAGGCAACCTTATAGATTTGCCCTAGACAAGAGAATTTTCAAGAAAAACTGTGAGAAGCAGTCCTATGATGCTCCATTGTCTGTGTTGGGGTGAAAGAAAGGGGGAATTGAAAAGGACTGCCTTTGCTCATCAAGATGAAGGTGGGAATGTTTCGTGGATAAGAGTTCAACAATTTGAACTTGGTCCCCTGGGACCCAGATCTCCTCATTCATCTCACAGCTCTGGGTCTCTGTCTCCCACAGCCTGGAATCATCCGGCTGAGGTGTTCAGCAAAAGAAGAGACACACCAGCTCCCTCCTCAGACCTTTGCCATGCTCATAGGGGCAACCTGTGGAGGAACAGCAGGTCGAAGGGCACTCCTAGTCTGGGACAGCCCATCTGTCTATTTCCCTCACCCTCATCTACTTGATGGACACTACTGAAGACCAAAGTGGACTTCTTTCCTGCCCAGACTCTGCCTCCAGGACCCTCAAAGTCTTACTCTGTCGTCTTACTCAAGAACTGTGAGTAATTATCAAACCACACTATTGCTTGTACAGTGGGCAAAACCATGTGGTCCTTTAACTAGAAAGGCAATGCCCACAATATGAAGCAAACTATCCCAGAAGTTAGGGGACCTGGGCCTTAACTCTCCCCTGACTGTGTAGCATGACCCCTCCAGCAAATCGTTTCCCTGTGCTCAGCTCCACCATATGTAAAATGTGAAAATTAAACTCCAGTTCTCCCTCGCCATCCTACCTCCCCCCCCTTTTCTCTCCTGTCCCTCTCCCCCCACTCCCGCTGTGAGCTTATCACGGTCCAATTTCCATGTTTTCCAAAATCAGAACAAAAACCCTCTTCATGTTACCAAGGCCCTGTAAACCCTAGTCTACAAAGACAATGCCTCGGTCTTAATGTGCAGACACACATAATTAAATGGAAACATCACATGAAAATGGTGTAATAATCAATTTTTTTTTAATTCCAATGTTTTCTTTACCTTCAGATTCCTTCAGTGTAAGCTGGCTACGAATCCATCCCACACTTCCCCTCTCATCTGACACTTCCCCCTTCGCATGCGAACAGGCTAGCACAATGCACCTGCGTGTGCCTGCTGCCTGCATTACCCAAACAAGCAATTCAGCTGCAGCAATCTGGCTATCCAGGTGCCCCTTAGGAAAACAGTTCATCATACAGTTAACAATAATTCCCAGATGAGAGGGAGTACAGCAAGAAGCAGAGCAAAGAGGGGGCAGGGTGTAACTAAGACAGAGAACAATCTCCCTCTAGCCCGATATCTCTTGCTTCATTCGTCCCTGAAGAAATCTATGGTTGTCATGACTAAAGATGTCCCTGACCAACATGAGCTTTGCCAGCGTCCCAGGAGAGTCACCTTCTTCAAGGCAAGGAACTTAACTCACAGGCAAAACCAGGCTTTGCTGTTACCTTTTTCTAACTGAAATCACTCATTTCTGGGACTTGAATTTTCTACCTTTATACAAATGGTAGTATTTCTACCCCAAGGGACCACTTTGGACTAGTCTACAGAACTTAAACTCATAGTTGCGATGAATTGCAGACACTAACATGTGGTAAACATGCAATTTAAGAATCCTTTTAGGCCCTCTCTCTCTTCTGCAGCCGAGCAAGATGCCCAAGGGAAAGAAGGCCAAGGGGAAGAAGGTGACCCCGGCCCCCGCCGTCGTGAAGAAACAGGAGGCCAAGAAGGTGGTGAACCCTTTGTTTCAGAAGAGGCCTAAGAACTTCGGCATTGGGCAGGACATCCAGCCCAAACAAGACCTTACACGCTTCGTCAAATGGCCCTGATACATTCGGCTGCAGCGGCAAAGGGCCATCCTCTATAAGCGGCTTAAAGTTCCTCCTGCCATTAACCAGTTCACCCAAGCCCTGGACCGGCAAACAGGTGCCCAGCTGCTCAAGCTTGCCCACAAGTACAGGCCAGAGACAAAGCAGGAGAAGAAGCAAAGACTGTTGGCCCGTGCTGAGAAGAAGGCTGCTGGCAAAGGGGATGTCCCAACTAAGAGGCCACCTGTTCTTCGAGCAGGAGTCAACACAGTCACCACCTTGGGGGAGAACAAGAAGGCTCAGCTGGTGGTAATAGCCCACGATGTAGACCCCATTGAGCTGGTAGTCTTCCTGCCTGCCCTGTCTGTGTCGGAAGATGGGGGTCCCCTACTGCATCATCAAGGGAAAAGCCAGGCTGGGACGACTGGTCCACAGGAAAACATGTACCACCGTTGCCTTCACACAGGTTAACTTGGAAGACAAGGGTGCTCTGGCTAAGCTGGTGGAAGCTATTAGGACCAATTACAACGACAGATATGATGAGATCCGACGCCACTGGGGAGGCAATGTCCTGGCTCCTAAATCTGTGGCTCGAATTGCCAAGCTGGAAAAGGCAAAGGCTAAAGAACTCGCTACTAAACTGGGTTAAATGTACACTCACCGCTAAGTTTTCTGTACATAAATACAAACTTATCTTCCAAAAAAAAAAAATCCTTTTAGGTCACAGTTAGAGTATATAAAACTTAAGGAGGCCACAGGCTAGCCTAACCTTATTTGTGAATCCTGAGCAGGAATGGAGGGGTTTAGATGTGTCCACCCCAAGTCCTGTTCTTTATAGATAGACAGGAGCTGCTGACCTCTTCTCAGCTGGCATGAGTGATGAGCAAGACTCCAGAACCAGCAAAACTGTTCTTGGGAGTGGTAGGTGGGGTTCCGCCATGACACCAAGGTCCTTCTAAGCATTAATGTTCAGAGATAAACAAGAGCCTTGGGCTGGGCTTCCCCATTCCATTGCCATCACTGTGCATGTTGGAGTACTAGAATTTCCGGTGGCACACTTGAAAAGATTGGCTCCAAACATCAGTTCTGGAATAGCTATCGACTCTCAACACCAAAAGATCTCCTACACCTTACAAAAGCAGAGTCAAGGTACATTCTCTCAGTCCTGCCCAGCCATGTCTCCAGTCACAAGTAGAGCCATTTCCTACCCACCCTCCTGACACTCTGTTGTCAGCTGCAGGGTAGCCCTTGGTGTCGCAGTGAATGTAGGCTCCTTTTTCCCCCATTCCAACATACAATGATTTATTATTAAAAAATACATCTTATCTACCTTTCACCGGCAACCTCCCATGTGCCCTGGTATTCATTAACCTGAATACCTGTGGACTGAATGTCCTTTTGAAAATTATCATTATTATTAATTAAATTTATTCACTCACTTTCCATCCCAACTAGAGTTTCCCCTCCCCCCTCTCTTCCCATTCCTTCTTCCCCCTTCCCCCTGTAGGACCCTTCTTCAGCGTAAAGCTGGGATTAAGCCTGGCTTCCTCTCTCTGACTAGCCACACACTGCTTCCACACTACAACATATTGCAGGACCCACAGGGTTGGCATTTCTCCTGTCAGATGTCGGGGTGACAGGAAGTATACCCAGGAAGGTAAAACTACGTTGTCACCTTGATCCTCTTCGACCTTGAAGCCTGTGATGGGCTTAGGGCTCCTGGTTTTACTGAAAAAAGCTGATCACCAGAGAGAATGCATGCCTGGCCAAGATCAGCCACAGCCTGTTTGCAGTAGTCAGGCTGATCTACACCAACTGTCCTGGCTACATGTCATTTCTGCAGCCTGTGGCTGATATGCACAACTGCAAAATGAGAAATGAGTCCATGCCACCACTCAGCCTCTCCTATTTTTTAAGGAACTACATCGCGATGGCTTTTTCCTGTATGCACATCCTGCACTCTCTTTTCCTCCCAGCTCACAAATACCTCTACAAATACTGATTCTGGTCAATCAGTCCTTCCTATTTCCCCTTCAGGTATGTAGAGTGGAGTCCACTTTCCAAATCTCTATGTATCTGTCCACTGTTTTTCTTAGACGAACTCCCCTCTCGAAGTCAAGGTCAGAGCCCGTCCGTCCTGCCCTCCTCCGAGGCTGTGCTTTGACTACGCAACAAGCTGCAGCAGGTTCGGGTGGGTGCACCCATGAGGCAGGCCCACACATAAGACGACAGTCTCTGGTTAAAAGCCAGGAGATAGTAGGAAGAAATGGAGGGATTTTGGAACCAGTGACAAGGATGGCTGTTACACATTATAAACATTCTAGCTATGCTGCTTTGTGTTGCATCCCTTTGGCAGAATAAGAACTAAGTGCCCCTCAAGGTAAAATCCAACAGTTAAACTCAAGGAGGGCTCTAAGCAGAATGGGATTGCTTATCTAAGTGGCTCAAATTAGCAGAAGGTGAAAGAAAAAGCCGCCAAGAATGACAAACCCATGGTAGAGTTCACTTGCTGGTAACTATGGCCCACATGCCAACTGGTCGTTCAAATAGTTTCGTTATGTTAGAATATAACCACCTCCGAGAAGTTACACACTGTTTGTGGGCTATTTTCAACCTACAAAACAAGAGTTGAATGGTCCCAACACAAACTGGACCATTACTTACTGTAGTCATGGAAACCTCCTGTAGTGCTAAAAAATAATCTGCCCAAGCATCTGCAGTTGGTACAACCAGCCCACCTTAAGAGGCCTCTGGTTAGGGGCTGGAGAGATGGCTCAGAGGACCCGAGTTTGGTTCCCAGCACCCACACTGGATGGTTCACAAATGCCTGCAACTCCAGGATCCAAAGCCTTCTTCTGGGATAATGTGTATATGCCTGCATGAATGTACACACGCCCCCACACAGATAATTCAAAATAAACAAATCTTGAAAACAAAATCTGTGTTTAATTCTCTAACACAATGTCATTGTAAGCCAACAGGGACAAACTCAATGGTTCAATGGCTTTGAATTCAAACCATATCACTTTACAGTCCTGAGAGAGTAAGTTTCTGGATGTTCTAGGCCACTGCTATCTAACAGAATATTCTAGGTGACAAAAATGTCCTGTCTTTCCCAGTGTGGTCAGGCAAGTTCTAGTTATGTGTGCCTACTGGGCACCTGGGGTGTGACTGGTGCAACTGAGAAGCTGAATTTTGCTTTTTTAGTTAGTTTCCTTAGTTTAAATAACTCATGACTTGTAGCTACCACAGTGACCAGTTCAGGCATATACTTCTTGAGCCCAGAGGCATGGGCCAAGTGTAGGGGATACACGATAAAACCTAGTGTCTCTCCTCTAAGGATTTACAGGCTATGGGAAGCGATGAAGCATGATAGTAAAAGTGGCCGATGGAGAGAAGTAGAAATTCAGAAATAGTATCATAGAGTGGATTACTATATAGATGACTTTAGATGTAGTGAAATCAGCTTGCATACAAAAAATCCTGGGTTCAGCCCCCAGCACTATGAATCAGATTGTGCATGCCTGTGATTCCAGCAATCCCAGGGCTCAGGAAGTGGAGGCAGGAACAGCTTAAGGGCATCCTCTGCTACACAGCAAGTTTACAGCCACCCTGGGCTACATGAAACCCTTTCCAAAAATACAAATTAAAGGAAACCAAGTACAAAGAAGGAAATCTCTCCCTTCTTGGCTACTGACGCAGAATAGTCCACAGGTAAGAGAGCCCCAGAGCCCTCAGAATGCTTGCTGCTGTCCCCTCAAGGGAATGCTGTCTCCATGGGTCTTGTTTGTTACACTGATACACAGGAGGAGTCGCTGTCAAATGCACATTAGCTACCTGAAGCAGAGACTGAACAACTGGGCAGTCAGGACTAACTGAGCACACTTTAAACTCGGAGATCCAGTTCCCCTTTGTTGATCCTTTTTCTACTTCTCATTTGTCTTCACAGCCTAAAGCCTAAGAGCAAAAGGAAACACGATCCAGCAGTCACAGATGTGTTCTGTTCCTCTCTTTCCCCCACTTCGTCGCCAGTACTTTAGGGACATTCTCTAACCCCATTTCCAGACATCCCCTTAAAGTCCCTAGAAAAGCAGGCTGCCTTGTCTCCAACTTCAGGAGCTTTTGCAAATGCAAGGAGTGGGGAAGAAAGATATGGGGGAGGGAAATAAGAGAAGGGAAAGAAACGGTTAGAAAGAACCATGAGAGCACACAGTTGGTTCCTATTCTCAGGCACCCCACTGTCAACGGGAGTGGACCAAGGCTTTGTACCCTCTGCAGACATAAGGAAGAGAGACGGTGACCTCTTCTTTTTTTTTTCTGAAATCTTTCCTTACTTTCTCAGTGCAGCTAGTTATTAGGAGACTAAACTTTACTATGTTTATCTTTTGGTTTGTGTGTCTGTGCTTGCGTTGAAAAAAAATAGATCAAATGAAAAAATACCACTTTCTGTGTAGCCCACATTTATCTCCCTTTATTTATTTACTTATTTGCTGGTTTGTTTGGACTAGCTGTGTAGCCAGGCTAACCTACAACTCACTTTGCTGGCATAGAACTGACAGCAATAACCCTACTTCAGCCCTCACAAAAGCTGGGGTTACAAGTATGAGCCTCTATACCTGGCTTTGCACTGATTGTTCTTATGTTTATTTGTTTCAATTATATGTATGGGGTTTGTGCATGTGCTCACAGAGAATAGAGATGTTAGAGCCTTTGGAGTGGGAGCTTTATATAGGCTGCCAGAAGCCAATCTGAAGAACACTGCAAACTTTTACCCGCTGAAAGCCCTCTCCAGCCCCTTCATTTCCATTGTAAATCAGATGGAACTTTTGTAACTCCCACCCACACTGACCCCACTATCTTGGGGTTACAATACAAAAAGAAATCTATTCCCACAAAGTGACAAAAGGATGATAATTAGAGCCCAAACAATAGACTCACATCATCATGACAACTTAAGCTAATAATAAAATTTCAAATAGGTTTCATAGATAAAAATTCCAGAGGGACTAACTTACAATCCCTAATGCTAAAGTGGATAGAGACACTGCAAGAAGCCACAGTCCCTTACAACCTAGCAACCATTAAGCTCTTCTGACTTCAGAAAGGGAGGAAGCTAGAATGTCAGCGCACCCAGCCTCAGAAGGTGCAGTTCGGGGCCCAACTCTATGACAACAGGACTGCAATGCAGGGAACGTCAACTGTAGGAACTATTTATCAAAGACACACAGGGAGGCATAAGAGGTCTTTATGGCGAGAAGACATAGAGCCAAAGGCCTAGCTTCAGAGTGCTGAGGTCCGACAAGACAAGCAAGAGTCCATGTCATTGAGACACAACGCAACCATGGTAACCATGAGCAGCAACAATAGATATCCGCTCAAGATTGAGCCCTTCAGGGTTGCATCATGGACATAAGAAGCGACATGAGCCCCACTCCCTTCCTGCAGCCCTTTCTGAAGACCTGGCCACTAATGGATGCTGTGGGAGGGGGTACCATTTTCTTTGATGGGAAAGCAAGTAGGAGGCTAGTTAGATAGACGAAAGCATTCAGAGAAAGGAAGACTGATAACCAGAGGGTTGATGGTGGGTGCATAGAACCACAATGCATTGTACCTGTGTACGAAACCGTCACGTAATAACAACTTTTTAAAAGAAGAGCCCAGCCTGTCCCTCTTACAGTGGGCAGGGGTAGAGGAGGTCTCACAGAACTTCTGATAGAAAACTCCTGGGCTTTCGGTCCTCACTCTCACAAGCCACTCAGTGTGAATGGACGAGCAGCAGATCTTCTGATGCGGGATAATCAGAGCACAATGCGGTCAGATCAACGAGGCTTTGTTTACAGAGAACTCAGGTGCACCTGGTGTGGCCTCCGCTGAACAGAACCTCTCATTGTAATAGGATTTTACCTGCCTGCACTCTTGAAACCAGCAATTTGGAAAGGAAAGGTCGTCCTTGCAGAAACGCTTCAAACATAAATATCCTGATGCAGAAACCTGGGAAGGGCTACTTACTAAACTGTGGGAAGGGCTACACCTGACGGACATGACCGAAAGGCACCCACTGAAGCGGCAAAAGGTTGGATTTGCCACTTCCGCTCCTCTTTTATAAAAAGGACACAGGGTATTTCATAAGGTGAAAAGAGCTGTCTCAAAACAAGAGCAAGAGCAAGCTGGGCACAGGAATAGGGGTCTTCTTTACCCTCTCCTCACGGCTTCTCCTGATAGAATTATGCTGCATAGGAAGCTATTAAAAAGGTTTTGATGGGGAGTGGGTGAAGCTTTTCCAGTCACTAGGTTTCCAGGAGTCGCCTTAGTGGGTACACACAGACTCTCAACCAGGCGAGTCCAATCCACACACAGCCCAAGGAACACAGGCATCCTGGGTGAGCACAAGGCCCAGCATACTCACGGGTGACAAATTCAGGCTGCCAAGTCAAAAAAGTTGGACAGCTCTGGGAGTCTGCACCAGGCCAAGGGCTGCTACAGCATCCCAGCATCCCACTGACCATTCTCCCCAGGCGCTATGGGAAGCAGACTAAGTTAGGTTTTAATGTCAGCCCCGCCACCCCCCCAACCCCACACACAAAATTTCAGGAAAGTGTGAGAACCTGATAAATACAGGGGAGGAGGACAAACTCCTACCACACTGGAAAAAACACTCTTCATTCACTCTGGCATCTTTCCTCTCGGCCTCTGAAGGCTCAGAAGAGTTGGGACTGTTATAAACTATGTAGCTCCGTCTGTTTTCTTTTACCTAATATAAATGTCTCTTTTGACTGGGTGAAATGTCCCATTGTACATACACACTTCACCCATTTCGCTACTTCCCTAAAATTAGTACTTCATTCGTTTACAGTGTTTATGATCCACAAAGCTAGGTTAAGTGGCTATGAGGTTAGCCAGGCATGGCATCCCATACCTCTGATCCCAACACTAGAGAGGCTGACATGGGAGAATTGCAAGTTCAAGGCTTTCCTGGCTACAGAGCAAGATCTTGTCTTAAGCTGCCTTCCTCTCCCCCACAAGAGAGCGTTTATGTTCGTTCACTTAACTTGCTTAAAAAAAAAAATCCTGTTTATACTTCTGTGATAGAGTCCCAGAAATAGACTTACTAGACCAAACAGTGTAAGCATTTTCGGCATTCACTAGAGAAGACCATGCCCAGGCTATAGGAAGGTGAGCAACACCTTTATCTGTAACTGGAAAGGAAACATCTGAACGGGATTTCCAGAGCCGGCCTTCACTCAGGAAAGGAAGCCGCAACCACAGCAGGGGAACAAAATTGCAGCCTTCAAGTCAAACCGAGCCCAGAGACAAATAAGTACTATAAGCTATTTTTGCCTTTGAAAAAGAAAAGAGCAAAATATTCCAGCGTCTATCCACACACACAGACTACTAAGTGAGAGACGTAGGACACAGCCTCAGATGAGGAGGAACCTCTTACGTTGTGGGTGTCGATCATCTAAAAGACCTTTCTGCCCCCTGGATTGAGTGAGATGCTAAACATTTAGGTAGGAGGCATGTCCAAGGGAATGTAAAGATATATAAAGATATATATTGAAAAGCAAAGTTCACATCTATAATCTTGCAGCCCAGCTAGCTTACAGCAATTTAGTTTTGGATTCCCTTTATTTTTTCCTAGCCCTGTGGCATAGAAAGGGGCAGTGTGGGCTAGCAATACGGCTCTGTGTGTTAAAAGCTCTTACTACACAAGCCTGAGTTTGATCCCTGAAATCCGACGTAGGAGGAGATAACTGACTCCCAAAAGTTGTCCTCTGACTTACACGTGTGTGTGTGTGTGTGTGTGTGTGTGTGTGTGTGTGTGTGTGTGTGTACATGTACACACAGCATAACCGTACACTAATAACATGTTGTTGTTTTTTTTTTTAATTTTTAAAACAGAAAAGAGGAAGAGCTCCAGTACTAAGAGGTGCAGTCTAGTGCCATCGGTCCTGAACACCAACTAGCCTCTTGTTTGGGCAAAACTCTGTGAATTACATTCCTTCATTTGTCTAATGACATAGCTAAACAAAAAGCCCCTCCAAGTGACTCTCGGGTTTCTGATTCTGTAACATTTTCCAGTTTCAATAGTGCCGGAGAGGGAAATGGAAAGAGTTGACTATATGGAATAGACAACCAGAAACATTTTCTAGAATGCACTAGATCAAGAAGCACTTGGAGAAGGAAGGGGCCTCCTGAAACTATGGGTTTCCCACTCCTTTAGACAACAGGCGTGCGGCTGAGGGCTCTGCAAGCACAAAGGAAACAGAACAGGCTCACCATGGCCATTGCAGTAGTAGATCCACTTCTCCCGGTTCTGAGTTGGAGTCGAGGATTTCTTGAGCCCCGCCTTTTCCACAATGGCACTGGGGTCCTGCCGGGGCCCCTTTTTGAGAGTCCGGGAACTCTTGCGGATACTGCACACCACAATCAGCACCAGCACCAGCAGGAGGAAGAGCACAATCATCCAAGGTAAATGCTCATTGATGTCAAAATGCTTATGCAGGTTCTGTCTGGGATGGCCCCGCTTGGGGGCCTTGATGGCCGTGCTGGACTTCTCCCCAGTGGCCTCCATGGATGTCGGTAGCAGTTTCAGAATGTGTCTGTGGTGGGGGCCTTGCTGGTGGGTAACTTGTGGTGGGCTTGGGAGGGTCTTGTTGGTGCCTTCCTTCCCACTTGTTGAACTTGTGTTGTCGGGAACTGTCCCTTCCTGGATGCCACCTGGTACCTTTGGTCTAACAGAGGCAGTAGAGTTGGATTCTGTTGAGTTCATGCCTAGAAGAAAGAGTAAGGAGGGGAGAAGAGCTTTTCCATATTTGGGCATCTACACATTCTCTCCTATCCCTGGTCATGGCAGACAAAGAAGAGGTGACTGCTGGAGCTTCAGGTCAAATATTATTTTGAACATTTTCATAAAGGTCCTAACAGCATCTTTATATAGAAATAAAGATCTAAATAGTTAAACTCAGTTTCTGGTACCCACAACATGGGGATACAGCTTTTGAGCTGCAAATAGCTTTTCCTAGACTTCAAGTACTAAGTGGACAAGTGTGCATCTGTCACTAGTCAACCCTCCACCGATTCAATTACACTGAGAGCTCAACTCACTCCAATTAAAATCCTTTGCTCATTCTCCTCCTCCCTCGCCTTTAGTTTTATTTCATAGCTCAGTGGTGAGACAGAGCTTATGACTAGGATACAGAAAAGAGCTCCAGCTCAAATCCAACCCTGCACAACAGGTCAGTAAATAAAAGAAGGCTGGACTCTCCAGCAGCTGCAGCCAACAGATTACACAGGGCTGGGGCTGGCTCTGTGGACTTCTCTAAGCCATTTCCACATTAGTCATCATGGAAGAGTGTGAGGAATGGGAGCTGAGAGTCTCTGGGGACAGAACCTGGCCTGTGTCAGCCCCCAAAGCTCCTCACACCCATTTCTGCATCTCAAAATGGTGGACATGAAGAAGCATCCCCTACAGTTATCAATGAAGACCAGGCATCGGCACACTTAACAGTGTGCTAGGAGGCACAGTTTACATTGGTTGTCGTGGCATGGAAACTAAATGCCATGAGAAAAGATAAGGCAAACTGAACCTCTGCCTACGTGTCAACTGGAATGCTAGGCAAACAGGGATACTGGACAAAGGACATGAAGTCGGGACTGCTGGAAAAAACATTAAATTGTTCTTTTCCAGGTGTGAGGGCTGGTTATCTTTCCTTAGATTTAAATTTGTTTGTTTTCTGAAGTTTCTAACTTCCCTTCTTGTGATTTTTGGACAACAGTCTTCCTTCCTTCCAGATATTATAGCAAGTTCCCCCTTACTTTTCTCCTTCTGGCTTTGTCTACCCAGGATTAACTCCATGTTGCATAATTTTTTAATCTAAAAGAAGCCTTAAACATTTAAAATCACTCACTGGGCAATTTCGAAGCCGAAAGCTGAAAGGGTTGAGTGATTTACATGAGGTCACACACTGTCCTTATTTCTCTCCATTCTTATTTGGTGGTTTGATGTAACCTAGTTTTTCAATATCTGTTGTCTCCTAATAGAAACCTTCTGAGTTTAAATGTTTCTATTAAGTCTAAAGAAGCCAAATTTAATTAGCCACAAAAAATGAAGGTTCCCTTCTCCGAGGGATGATTTTAGGTTTAGCAAAGTGGAGATAACATCCTTAGTTATAAGCCCACTCTACTGGGCTCAAAGCCTTCCTCCAGCAAGCAATTCATAAGGTTAAGTTACCTTGGGGCTCATAGGTGGAGGAAGGGACTTCATGGGATTCCATGTGCTCAGGGTGAGAAAAGATAGCTGTGCCAGGGGAAGGTGGGGTTGTGCTGGAGGGCAGGCGTGTGCCACAGACGTTGTCTGTCTCCTTGGTCCCCGGCTTGACCACCACCAGGTTCTGACCCAGACAGTCTGTGTGGGCTTTGCATTTCATCACACTGGAAGGCACATCAGAGAAGGTACCCCGAGCACACTGCTTACACCGCACATCCTCATTCTCCGTCCCTTTCTTCCGCACACCCCAGCCCACGGGGCACACTGTGTGGGGAGCGCAGGTACCATTAGACTGATACATTCCAGGTGGGCAAGTGCATTCCCGGTCAGTCAAGGCAGCACAAGGTAATCTCTCGATCATCGGCCACGGGCATGGCTGACTACAGTCATGGCATCTCTCTATGCCATTCTCATGCCTGGTAAAGGTGCCCGTGGGGCAACTGCTGCAAACACGCAGGCTCATGTTGGTACAGTGCTCGGAGACATAGGTTCCTGCCGGACACTTATCACAGGTTAGCACCTGGCCAGTGGTACGGTCAATGTGGCGGTATGTGCCCGTGAGACTCGGAGTCTTTTGTTCTAGCTGAGCTGTGGTGGTGCTGAGGAATCCAAGCTGAAAGAAATAAGATAGGTATCAGACAGCAACAGGGGAGAACAAAGCACCAGAAACTGCAACGACACTGTCATCGTCACTATTCAGAATCTGGCTGGTACCACATTAGCTTGACACCAGAAGCAGGGAGGAGCCTGTACTGTAGCTGACATGCCTGATAATAAACTTTTGTTTTGTTTTTACAAACAAGCAGGCATACTCTTGACATTTCTAGTATGTGCTTTAACAGAGCTGATGCTTTTGGAGTCGAACCCTGTTTGTCCAGTCTCTGAAGGCCACAACTGATAGGTGCATATTCCTGTAGGCACCCACTGAGGGATCTATGCATTGAGCTGGGTCCAGCAGGAACAATTCAGCAGCCATGTCATGCATAAAATAAAAGCTTCACCCAGCAATCAGAATCACACCAGCTTCCTGAATAAAAACTTGGGGGACCTGGTGGTCGTGGTGATTGGTGGCCTATACCTTTAATCCCAGCACTTGGGAGGCAGAGGCAGGTAGATCTCTGAGTTTGAGGCTAGCCTGGTCTACATAGTGAGTTCCAGGACAGCCAGGGCTACATAGTGAGACCATAGCTCAAAAAAAAAAAAAAAAAAAAAAAAAAAAAAAAAAAAAAAAAAAAACTAAAAGGCTTGGAGAGCACAAATCCTAAGATGTAGTAAGTAGCAGAGAGTCACAGCTTTCTTATGGCTGTGGAAACAGTGAGGTTCAACAGTTCTTACCATCCTCAGTAAGATAGAGAAGTTTATAAGAAAATAACGGTTGCCTCAACCTCGAGCTACCAGCTCCAGTGCAAATTCCTTCTAGATTCCTTCTAGAGTTACATCTACCCTGGTAGACAAAATAACAAAGCAAGAACTTTTGCAAAGTCATCAAGCATTTCTATTGTGGCATCTTGAAAGTTAACCTGAGTTTATTCCTTCCCAACCACGTTCAAGTGAGGCCAGGGTTCAAGTGAGCCTGAAAGGGCAGTGGGGGCGGTCAGGGGTGGGAAGTGGTTGATTTTCTCATTGAGAAATGTAATTTCATCTTGGAGACTGAGAAAGCAAAGAGCCTGCTATTTGCAACAAGTCTGTGTCTTCTTCCCTTTCACCGTTGGCTTTGCCCTCCTTTTCCTGCTCCTTCTACTTGCACAAGGAGCCCAGACCCCCTCTTCCTAGCCCAGCAGATGCACTGGGTGGAGGAAACCATCTGCAGGGTGAAGCCCAGGCACAAGATTAGTTTAGTGGCTCCACTCCCACTTAGACTCAGAATTGTGCACTGTGGAGAGATACATAAAGCTCTAGAAAACAGAGCCTCAACACCAGCCTCCGCCATTCAGGGCTCTAATCCACACGGCCACCTGAAGTATGCTTGTGGCTGACTGTCCACCAGACCAGGTTAGGATTCAGACTTGTGCTCTCAGTCTAAGATGGGAAATGATAGGTACTGTACCAGTTCCCTGGTGTCTCACTTGTCAGAGGTCACCTAGCAGTGTACAAAACCCACCCACAACCCCACATTCCCTACATTCTATACCACACTTGCTGCATCTTGATTTCTTGGGGTAAAGGGTGATTGTTAGTTGTTAGTTCATTTTGAAGATATTTTCTTTTGAGGTAGGGTCTTACTTCATAAGCCAGACTGGCCTCATACTTGTGGCAATCCTGACTCGGACTCCCCAGTTGCTGGGACTACAGGTATGAACCACTGAACTGGGCTAGTTATTTTGATATTTTTCTTTTACACAGTTTGTTTTGTTGATACAAGCTGTCAATATACAGCCCAGGTTAATGTCAAACTTGCAATTCTCCTGCCTCAGACTCCCAAGCGCTGAGATTACAGGTAGGCACAACAAAGCCTGGTTGATTTATCAGTTTTTTGTTTTTTGTTTTTTTTGATTTATCAGTTCTTAAGAGACTATACCATTGACCTCATACAATTCTATCTCCTGCAAACAGAATAAAGGAGAATGTAGATTAACTGTGTTTGGTGAAGTGGAAGAAACCAATGGGGCAGAAGCAAGCCCTGAGCTGGACAAAGATCACAGGGCTGCCTCTTGGCCAAGGAGCAATGGGAGGTAGGCTCCAAGCCCCTCAATTATGTCTCCAACAAGCTTCTCTGCTTTGCAGAGCTTAACCAGGCATCTGGGTAAGGGTCCATTTAAAGTAAACTTACTACTAAAGCAGTGAATACGGGGCCTCTAAAGTCTCTTCTGATTTTAGACAATGGCTAATCCCACTGTGCCAAAAACTAGGTAGAGCATCCCACTAGCTGCCTTTTCCTCCCAGAGACAGAAAGGGAGGAAGAGACAGGACACCCAAGAATATCTATTCTCCCAAGAGCTTTCAGTCAACTAAGAAGTCTCTATCTGAACTAGAGCTTTCCCATGAGGTACGAAAACACTTGCCCATAATTCTGACACCAAGGAGGCTTGGTGGAGAGGATCGCAGGGTCCAAGCCAGTCTGGGCTACATAAAGAGACTTTGTTCCAAAACAAAACAATATCCCCTTGTGATGCCACATGATTGTAAACCCAGTGCTTGAGAGGCTGAAGTCGGAGGATTGGGAGTTCAAGGCTATCCTCGGCTACATGGCAAGTTTGAAACTAACTTGAGCTACCTGAGGACATGTCTCAAGATGTACAGATAGACAGACAGACAGAGTGCATAAAATACACACACACACAGTAGCTTTTTCCTCTAACCTGGGGCTCTGGGCAGAGATGAGATCGATCAAGTGAAAGACAGAATATAAAATGGCCCCTGCACGATATAAAAAGATGATCGTGAAAGCTAATACTAGAAAAACAAAGCAAAACACTGGAACAGGGACTCAAAGTCATTGGTAGGTGCTAGATGGTGAGAGCAGGAAAGCAGAGGCTGGGTCCCTCCAATACGACCCTTGATTCCCAGGTTTGTATAAACATGAATAAGACAGATCAGGGAGGTCTACCAAAGTCTCAGGCCTCAAACTTGGCCCTGAAATTGCCTGGGGAGTTTAGGGAGCTGGCTCAGTAGTTAAAGTGTTTGCCACGCAAGCATGAAAACGAACACAATTCCAAACACTAGAGTCTATGCAAAGAGCAAGTGGGTGCCACGGTCTACAATAATTCCAGCATAGGAAGTCAGGGGATCCCCAGAGCAAACTGGCTAGAGACTACCCATATCAATGAGCTCTGTGTTTGATTGGGAGCCCCTGCTCACTGAATAGGGTGGAAGAATAATTGAAGATGATTCCCAACATCAACCTCAGGCCTCCATGTGCACACCCACCCACACATGCAAGCACTCACACAAGGAAGTGGAAAAAGAAAAAAATAACACTGTCTGGGATGATTTTTGAAAATACTTTCATATGTCCCATCTTATCTCTGAGATCATGGTGAATCTATGACAGGGTGAGGAAGTTGTTTGATTTGGCTGTGGGTTTTCTTGCCTTTGAGCTCTTTGACACTAAGGCAGGACCCCTCTGGCTCTAATATTCTTGGACCCTGAGCCACATTTATTTTGGACACGGTCCAATGCCACTGTCAGAGTCACTCCTCCATCTCCTCCCAACCTGGCATTTTTAATTACCTCAATATTGTTCTCTATTAGCATTTTACCACCCAGAATAAACATCCTTGTGACAATTCTACCACTTTGGAACTACAGAGAGTTAACTGTGGACAGTTAACTAGACCCTTCACTGAGCATTTGCACGTAATACATATACACTTGAGTCAGCTTCTCCATTCTCTTGTTTGGGTTTGGTTTTATGTATGCAAAGGGAAAAAGACAACCACCCCAGAAGTCTGGGATTTCTTTTTGACTAACTTCTGTTACATCACCAAGATCTATCTGTTCGAACATACAAACTGCCTCATTCTGACAGTTGATCTCTCTCTACAGAATGCATACAGGCTAGAGAGCTGGCTCAGCTGTGAAAGGCTAGGCTTACAACAAATAGAATGGGTACTCTTTACTTTACAGGGTCTTCCCTCTGGGGCTGTGTTGACTGCTTTCTTGTATTTAGGTCAGAGTACATTTTTCTATCTTTCGTACTTCCTTCTTCCTCTTCATGTGCCCCACCCATCTCCCTGTTTGCTTTTCTCCTTATTCCACATGGCCAACACAATCACACTGCTCTCAGCCTTTTGTGACCCAAAACGCAATCCATAACCTGAAGCCCTTGCTCCATTCTCTCATCCCTAAATGATATAAAACATACACATGAATACGTGTGTGTGTGTGTGTGTGTGTGTGTGTGTGTGTGTGTGTGTGTGTGTGTACACACACACATACATATGTACCCATGGGTGGATTGGGCTAGTGTCAAAAGAACTGCATACAGATTGTGAAAACAGGACATATTCTTACCCAACCTACACACACACACACACACACACACACACACACACACACACACACACACACATATATATATATATATATATATATATATATATATATATATATATATATGCATGCACCCATGGGTGGATTAGGCTAGAGTCAAAAGAAGAACTGCACACAGATTGTGAAAATGGGACATATTCTTACCCAACCTGTCTCAAAGTCAACGGGATCTTGGTTTGCTCACTCACTTACAAAATTAGCAGGTTGGGCTAGTATTCAATCAACCCTAACTTCTGTACCTTGTGATTTTGTCAAGTGCCACCATCCTTATGTAGCCTTTAGAACTCTCCCCAGATACCTAGATGCCAAGCAGATGAGCAAGCGGCCCACCACATTTCCTGTTTCTGTCCATCATATTAGTGCCTAATTACATAGTGTCTCCTAATGTTGGTTGGCAGCCTCCTAAGTGTATATACTTATCTTCCCTTAATGGTTATAAGCAGCTCAAGGCCAGAGACTGACATATAGACTGCATTTCCTCCCTTGCTCAACTACCAAATGAAGACTAGAACAATAATAAGCAAAGCATCCTTCAAGCCAGTGGCCAGCAAAGGAAATCCAGCATGCCAGCTGTTCTTACAAGGAAGCCTTGTAGAATCCAGACACTGATGGAGAGAGCGCTCATGGCTGCTTTAATGCTTCTGTGGAAAAGCTGAAAAGCTACAACATGACCAGAGACCTCAAGTGGCCTACTGCTGTCAGTTGGCCCCCAACTCCCAGCATGAGCATCCAAAGAAATACAAACAATACAGAGAGCAGAAGCTCACGGGAACCCCCCAGGAATCCACCATGGGCTTCTCAGTGAGCACTGAGCTCTCTCTCTCTCCCTCTTTCTACACCCACTCTAACTCACACACTCAGGATGATGCCTTCACACCCAGCTTGAAACTCTCACTTCCCACCTGACATCCGATGAAAAGCAAAGTCATCCAGACAGACAAGACTTCCTCCTGGATGCTGTCCCTGCCTTCCATCCCCAACTTAAAAGCCCTCCTCTGTTCCTTTTTTCCCTATATATCTGTCATCATTTTCTACTTACACATTTATCTACTTGTGTGTCTTCCCTGCAATGCAGGACACGGTGTAAACTCAGCACCCATTCATTGGGCCAGAGAACCTCTGTTCCCTTCGTGAAGAAAAGGGATGGGTTGATATGACCCATTGATACTATCCAAATCCTCAGAGACCCAGTTCATGGTCTATCTGACAAGGACTTGTGATTAAAAGGGTGAAGTTGACCATAAATAATTAGAATTAGTAAGTTAAAGGGTGGTGATGGGGGATGTTTCTGGCAGTGACAAACCCCCAAACCTTCCACAATGGTACCACAATATTAACTGGAGATCTAAATAAAGCATCCCTGTTCCCTTCATCATGAAAGCAAAGAGTTCATTCACTTCCAAAGACCCTGAGGACATTGCTCTGTCTTAACAGAACTACAATTGCCTTATAGGAACTGCTTTCTTCATGGTACCGAAAACAAAAAGCTAATATACTAAAGGGTTCAAATATTCACCTCTCATTTAAAAAAAAAAAAAGAAAAGGAAAGAAAATCACCTCCATGCTTAATTAAGATTATAGGTAGCATAAGAAACTTAGTTTCTCTCTGTGTTTAAACTGCAGTTATTATGAAAATTCCATTTATCCAAGGATGAACTCACTTCACCAACAATAAATGAGGTAAATATCAGCATGCAGTCCCAAACTACATATTTGGTAGAAATATCACAGGTGCTTGTTGAATGATCAAAAGCTTAAAAGGGAGAAAGAACCAAATGCCATGCAGAAAGCAGTAGTTGGTTTACATGACTCGCTGTGAGGTCTTCCAGGATCTCACTGCTCATCCTGGTGACCCGCAGCAAACCTATGATGTGTCACCTGTACTTTACAGCACAGAGATAGGCCTGGCTGAAGACAAGAAGTACCCGGATGTGTGAGAACACTCGTCAGAATGTTGACATCTATTTGTTCTTCAACAATTTCCTTTCCATGACCTCATCCTCGAAACAAACAAGAGATCCCTTGTAGTTTAAGGGTTACAATAGATTTGTGTCATTGACATTGTTGTTGTTGGTGGTGTGTGTGTGTGTGTGTGTGTGTGTGTGTGTGTGTGTGTGTGTGTGTATGTACATGCGTGCACATGCCTGTGGGGAGGCTGAGGAGAATGGTAGAATGTCCTGCTCTATCAATCTCCACTTTATTCCCTTGAGACAGGATCTCTCATTGAAACTGGAGCTTGTGTTTCAACTAGACTGGCAGCCAGCAATCCTCCTGTCCCTAGTCTCAACAATGCTAGGGTTACAGGTGCACACAAGGCCACATCCAGTTCTTTACATCAGTGCCAGGGATCCAAACTCAGGTCATCACACTCGTACAACCAGCATCTTACCCATGGAGCCATCTCCCCTGCCACAGACATAAGTCACTTTTGCCCCCTATCAAGTTCTAATAATCTAATGTGAAATAAGCAAACTCAAGGCAGACACAGACCTGCTTTTCCTTGTGGGCAAACAGGAAAATTTCTCTGGAGTTTGATGCAGAATTTTTTCAATGCTGCATAAAGCTAGTATTTTTTTTTTAAATAAGAATTTCAGTTACTGTAGAGACTGTAAGGTAATCAAGTTTCCCTGAGAGGATGACTGTGACGTAGATATGCTACCAGATGACAAAGGGTTAACAGCCATAGAGAGATGGGCAGCCCTCAGAATTGCTGACCATTTTATCTGGGGCATCATTTTTAGTTTGTGATATCAACATACTAGACGGCTAGAAGTAACCCGGATTTCAAGGCCCGGGATGGGGAGTGGGGGTGGTGATAACAAAATGCAGAAAAGGGAACTGTTCAAGGACAAAGTTTCCACAAACCACAGGCAGAGCATTTCCAGTTATGTTACAGAAATTTGGTTGGCTCTCTCTCATTTTCTACTGCCCTGATAGGAAGGAAAGGAAGGAAGGAAGGAAGGAAGGAAGGAAGGAAGGAAGGAAGGAAGGAAGGAGGAAAGAAAGGAAGGAGGAAGGAAGGAATCGGGAAAGAAAGGAGGAAAGACAGCAAGCAAGCTGCCTCCTGTCTCCTACCAGAGAAAAAGAATCAGGGACTGTTTTTAAAGCTGATGACTATAGAAGGATGCCAAAGCCAGAATGTGCTGACTGTAGGAACAGAAGGAGGCAAGCTCAGGGGACACTGGAGAGGAAAAAAACCAGGAAGATTTTGCCCAGGAGCTGTTTTCTTGGGAACCTGCAATGCAGGAGAAAATACATACAACACTCAGTCAATGGACCACAGAGCCACCTCCCTCCATCCCAGGTGCCAGTTAGCTCTCTGCCCTCAGCCCACTAAGAGGTGTCAATACAGTGCCCGCTCCATAGTAAATGAAGTGGCATCACATAGAAAACAGGAGGAGACGATGGAAGGATGCTCTTCATGCTGACTGGCCATGTCTGGAAGAGCATGTTATTCCAGCAAAATCCCCTTTTCCAGCCAATAAAGCAACTTAGGCTACAAAGTATAAGGAAAACCTATTTAAGCCTAGAATGTACCACATAGACCCTGATCTTCCAGGGACTAGCTGGCTGTGATATTGTGATAATAAGAAATACAGATTCAGTCTCCTCAGGTAGTTCCTGTTACAAAGTGGGAAACCTCCAAAAAACTAGGGTTTTTTGTACGTTAATGAGATGACAGGGGCTGGAGGCTCTGAGACATCTCCACCAAGATCTGAGTGATCAGAAAACAGCTGCACCCCAATCTCCAAGATAGGGAGAGGTTAGGTTAATCACCAATAGCTAGTGATGTAGTCAATCATGCCTTCATAACGATGCCTCCATAAAACCCTAAAAGGACAAGGTTCAGAGAGCTCACAGCTAGCTGAACAGGTGCAAATACCTGGAGGGTGAAGTGTCAAGAGTGGACACAGCAGCTCCGCAGTGCTTCCTATTTGGCTGCCCTATGCATGTCTTCCTTTGTATCCTTTAGAATTTCCTGTATAGTGAGTGATAAACAGAAAGTGCTTCCCTAAGATATGTGAGGCTATACTTGCAAGTCAACTGGACCCCAGAGGGTTATGGGATCTCGGATTTACAGACAACCTGAAGCCCGGGTGACAACCTGGGTTTTGCTATTGATGTTTGAAGTCAGGGTCAGTCTTAGGGAACTGAGCCTTCAAACCTGCCGAATTGGATGCTATCTCCAAGCAAACAGGGTCAAAGTGAATTAAAGATACCCTGCTAGTGTCAGATGGGGAATCTGGTTTCTGGTCTGAGAGTAGGCAAATCACTTTGGATTTCTTCTGTCCTTCTACCCTGGGTGACCTTGGAAAGTGGCTCAGCCTCTGCCACCTCACTTGTAAAATGGAGCCAGCAGTAGTAACTGCTATTCAAAGTTGTTTTGATAATTAATGGTTCATACAAAAAAAAAGTATAAAAAACATGCCTGACATGGTAATTGCTGTATAATTACTAGTTTGGGAAATTATCACCAATTCATTATTTTAAGTCATTTTCCTTGAGATTAGACAATCTTTTAAAACATCTCAATTATATTTCAAATATGTGACTCCTGAGATACATAACAAAAATGAGGGCTTTTCAGGATGATGTGGTAGACTTTGGGGAGCCTCTTTTGAGGGCCTTACCCTGCCTAGGGAGTGGAGGGGGATGGCTAGGGGCAGGTGGGATGTTGGGGAGGAAGGCAGGGAGAGGGAGAAGGGATTGACATCTGACGCCAAGCTTGTTCCTAATTTGAACTAATAAAATAAAATAAATAAATAAAAAATATTTAAAAATCCCTTTTATTTATTTGTCTGGTATTTGTCATGTTGGAATTAAATCCATGGTTATTTATGTGCTGGGCAGATTACATTACCAGCCCCCAAATTTTAGATTTATTTTGACAGACACACACCTGTATTTCTAGCACTCAGTGGACAGAGGCATGCAGGACAAGTTCAAGGCCAGCTTGATCTATTTGCGTAGCTTGTTTAAGGCCAGCTTGGTCTATCTACAAAGCAAATTCAAGACTAGCTTTATCTATCTACAAGGTATGGTCTGGGCCAGCTTGACATACACAGTTCAAGACCAGCTTGGTATATACAGTGTATTCAAAGTTAGGCAAGGATCCACAGCAAAACTGACTCAAAACAAACAAACAAAGCAAAAATTTTCAACTAGTTACATGCCTATTTACATGGTGGTTCATGCCTAAGAACCCAGAAGTTAGGATGTAAAGACAGGAAGATCACAGACTCAAGGCCAGTTTAGCCTAGACACTGAGTTACTATTCAGGTTGATTTGCATACGGAGATCCTTTCTCAAAAACCAAACTTTGGTTATTTATTTTATTTAATATAATAAAATACTATAACGCTGAAACACACTCCCCTGAACACAAAACATACTATATTGGTTTGTTTTTAAAGCAGATGTCAAGATAAAGACAAGAAAAACAAAGGCTACTTTTCAAAGTACATTAAAAACAAACAAAAAATAAATACTCGAGGCTCTGGGGATGTTGCTTAGCTAGTAGAGTGCTTGCCTGGCATGTGCAAACCCTCAAGTTCCAGAACCAGAACACCATAATCCCAGCACTCAAAACGGAGGCAGTGCAAGGTCAGCCTTGGGTCAGCATCGACAACCTGAGACATTATCTCAAAGTAAGCTAGTTAATTAAATTTAAATAAATCTTGGTTTATAACAAATAAAAAACCTAAGAGAAAGGATTTACAATTAATTTATCTCACTTTAGATGCTTATTGCACAATTAAGTAAGAGTTTTCCAGAGCGAGCTTCCCTAATCTGGTCTCACACAAACAGACTAGACCCCAACACCTCCTAGTTTTGCATAGCTCATAGGCTAACAAGGGTTTTATATTCCGAATAGCCAGTAGGTGAGGAGGAATGAAAAGAATAATATATAGTGCCAGTGAAAGTATGTAAAATTCAGATTTCCATATCTACAAATAAAGTTTTATTGAAACACAGCCAGGCCCATTTTTGAGGCATTGTCTGGGGGATGCTATGTCTTTACAAAGGCAGAATTAAGTAGTTTCTAAAGATATCATAAGGTAGACATACTGCCCAGTACTTTACAGGAAAAGTTTACTAATCCTCTAATCTAGAGTTCAGAAAATATTCCTTCTTATACTTTCTCCTGGAAGGACACAACCAGCCTATGACTGGTCCCAAGACTCTGCCGAAGAACTGCCTGAAAATTTGAATCAGCTGTGTCCAGCACTCCCCTGTATGTTTGCCCACAAAATCCTCTACACACACAATGAGTACAGATAGCCTTGAGAACACACCGAAGGGCTTCCCACCACAAACAGGGCAGGAACACCCAGAAACATCAACAAGCCCAACAGTCAAACGATAAATTTATAAAACCAAAGTTATCAGGATCCTTCACACTACCTGTCAAAGGACGAATTCCTGTCAAAACAAGTCAACAGCAACAACAACAAAAAAATATTCCCAGACCCAAAAAGGAAAGGGGTTACTAACACAAGCCTGATTTTTCATGTTATTATAGTAATATTAAAAATAGAATATAGTGCTGGTGAAATGGATCTGTGGGCAAAGGTGCTTAACTGAACCTGGCAGCCTGGGGACTTCTATCCCCAGGACCCACAGACTCTATAAGTTGTATCTGGCCCAACCCCCATGGGGATGCCCAGACACACACACACACACACACACAAATAAATATGTAAATGTAATCAGAAAAATGAATACATGTAAAACAATATGTCATACATAACTAATACGAATTTATAACCAGAAAGATACATAGAACTAATAAAAATAAGGTTAGCATAACTTCTACTCAATAGTGAGAGACACGAGTCATTAAAAGGCAAGCACAGGTAAGTGTATGACGTCCCTAAATGACTAAAATGTCACTGAGACCACTGGCGGTCCTTACGTCTCTGAATTAAAAAGGGGATAAGTAATTGGAAATGAGAAACTCGAGTGCTGGCAGGTTCGTGGGCTGGAAAGCACATTTATGGGTGGCTGGTGGCATTCTGAATTGATTGTCTTCCTAAAAACAATCTGGCAACCTACAGCAAATGCCATAAAACCACTCATTCGTTTCCTCTGCCCTGGCAATGCCACTTTGGGGAATGCACCCAGAGGAGAAAAACCTAAAAGGGGGCAGAGTGTTGGTGCATCCAGAGACATCTTGTGCAACTAATTGAAGAGGACAAACGATGGTAGTCCAAGCCCCTGGTGACAGTAGCTCAACACATTTTCAGACCTGTAAAGTCAGCTACCTTTAAGTTCCAAGACAAAGACCTGAGCCAATGCACATCACAGGCACCTAAAACTTACTTAAAAAACATCCAAGCAGTAGGGTTCCAGTCCCATCCACCCCTCCCCAGCCCACCCTTCCCATCATAGACTGTTCAATCTAGGAACTTAGGAGTCTGCATGCTTTGACACTACCTGCCTCTACCACCAATAAATTCTCCAGAATCTCTAATAATGCTGTCCCCTTCACTGCAGATACCTCAGGCCCTGTACTCCTCCTGTGGAAAACAAAACACAAAAAACAAAAACAAAAAAAAATTCCCCCCCTTCCAGGATTTCTCTCTCTAACCCATGCTGTACCAGGCTTCCAGAGTGATCTCAGAGCTTTGAGTGTAGCTCACTGGTAGAGCACTTGCTCAGTATGAACAAGGCCCTAGGTTCCATCCTCAGTTTGAAAAAAACAGGGTTTTTTTTTTCTTTTTTGTTTTTTGAGTTTTTTTTTTTTTCTTATTGTTTGTGGCCTGATGCCCAAGAGTAGTTGGCCAACACAAACTATACTCAATGCAGGGAGGTGGGAGAGGGGGGAAAAGTTGGCTAAGTAAGGAGGTGTGAAGGAATCTGGAAGGAGCTCAGGAAGCGGGTGATAGGACCAAAAAATATCCTGAGTGAAATTCTCCAAGAATTAATTAAGATATCATCATCATCGTCATCATCATTATATGTTTACAGGCTGGAGACATGCTCAGTGGTTAAGAGCTCTTCCTGCTCTTGCAGAGGAATTTAGTTCCCTGCACCCATTTTGGTGTCTCAAAACTTCTAAAAACTTGAGCTGCTGCGGATCTGACATCCTTTTCTGGCCTGGGGGCACCTACACACACACACACACACACACACACACACACACCAAATACATAAGTCTTTTAAAAAAATGTTTCAAGTCATATTGTTACCCTGCCTCTCATGAACTGAGTAATGCCTTCACATCTTCAAGGGTCCCACATGATGTCATAGTCCTGTTGCCTCTTCCCACTGTTCCCTTTCACACAGCCCCAGCCACAGTGGTCGGAGGTCATAGGACACAGTCTGTCCTACACCTGGCTGCTCCACACACTGTTCCCTCCCACTGGACTCCTCCCCTTTTCTGCTCTATGACAGTTACCATGAAACGTCACCCTTTCTGTTGAACACAGTAGTTAGACTATTCTGGAAATCTGTCATCATTGCCTTTAAATTTCCTTGACTTTTACCCTCCTGCCTCCCCTACTCTCAGCTGAGTAGAGCTAGCCATGTCTACAGTGAAATTAGACAGTGGTCTTGTCACAAAAGTTCTCGGGAGACCAGAATTCCAACCTCTTTTTCAGGATCAACGATCAAGTAACTTTCTGCTTTCGTCTCTCTCTGGTCTACTGAGGCCCTACAGTATACAGATATTTCAAAGCTCAAAGCTCATTAGCACTGCTCCCAACCCTCAGAGACAACTCTCTGTGCAGTAGATGAGGATCAATAAAGAGACCTACAACTAGTCCATGGACAGAGAAGAAGACTGTGTAGTGTTCAGCTCTAAATGGAACCTCTATACTACAACTCCCCCCAACAAGGCTCAGGGGTCTTACTGAAGTGGGGATGAAAAAAATTGTAAGAACCAAAAGGATCAGATGACTACAGTTAAGTAGTATTGGGTAGAAATGACAAGCCATTGCATACATGAACTCACAGTGATTGAGGCAGAATGCACAAGACCTGCACAAGATCATCCCAGCCCAAAGCTTGCATGGACAGGGAAGGGAGCCACAAAGTCTCACCCCTAGCTGAGGCCCTACTGGCAACTGTTGACTGTTTGGGGAAGGAGACTCCATTTTCTTCAGGGATGGGGTTCCTGACAGGCTGTCTGTCCATGCTCCAGTAGACGGTCCTACATTCCTGCACCTACGGGTAGCATTACATGGACTCAGCGGGTTTAGAAAACGTGAACAGGAAATTGGAAGGTGGGGGTGGGATTGCAAGAAGTTTGAAAGGTAGGGAATGGACGGCTGTGGATTTGATCAGAACACATTATATGCATATATGAAGCTCTCAATTTTTTTAACAGCTTGCTTATGAAGGTGCCTCCAGCAATTGTGGCAACCTACATGTCACATTTGTAGCATGAGTGAACCAGTCAAATCATGGAGTTAAATCCCTACCTCAGAGAACTGCAATGAAAAGGGAGCAAATACTAGTCACAGCAGGTACAAGCTTCGAACTTATCCTATACAAATAATTAGGCTGGCAACAAAGAGGACCCTAACAGGTCGTCAGTTCCTCAGGATAAGGGAGCAGAAACTGTGAAGCAGAGTCCATGCCACACTGTTACTCACTAAGCAAATATTTTTCAAAATGACCCAGGCTGCAGGAGAGCAAAGCGCCCATTCCCTATTTATAACATCTCAATTTGCAGCAGTGTCTTTCCATCTCAACCATGGCACCACAGCCAGTCAGAGTCACACCATAGGAAAATGCTTGCCCATGTCTCCACACCCTCCCCTTTCAACCCCCTCACGCCATGCTCTTACCAGGAGTTTTGGCAGACCATCCAGGCCCATCATTAAACTCAGAAAATAGAAAGAGCATGTTCAACTCTTGGGTAAAATCATTCCCAAGAAACAAACATATGGGAAATGGAAGTGAACCCATACCTGCCACTTGGCAGAAAGAGCTCAGGTATGAAACTATGCCGACTTAGATGCCATTCCTCGTTAGGAAGACCTAACGATGGACAGAACAGAAAACTCTATCAAACCTCATTCTGGAATCTGCAAAATGAGACTAAGACTTTGACCTGGGGACTTGGAAGAAATACGCTGTGGCGTTTTATCTAAGGTACTCCATGAAGTGGTAAGTACTCAATAACCAAGGACCAGTAATATCTTGCTATGACTAGTCACCAGTCATTTGCTTAGCCCTCCTCCGAAGACTGCTAGCACAGAAGCTCTGCTGAGCCCATGGCTGCTCTCTTCTGAGTACAGGGCACATGGACACCCTCCATGTTCTCCTCTAAATCCATTAAGGTCCTGTTCCTTTGCCCCACACACAGGAAGATCTGCAAGTGGTACCAAGCAACAAAACCACCCATGTCCTTCTGGTTGCAAAACAAATGGAAAATGGTATAGATAGATAGATCACTAGCCTTGCTACAATTTGGATAGTCATGTGCATCTCCATTCTTTTCATTTGCTTCAGTCCAGAGAAGAGTCACACACAGTCTTCAAATATTCTGAAGATGAAAGGACACAGTGCAACACCCTGCCAACTTACCCAGGTCCTCCTGCATCCCACACCTCCCCAAGAACCTTCAAGTACAACTTTCCCAACACTACTGACATGTCATCTCCAAAGTCGGCACACTGACACCACACCAGCACAAACATAACTTCAACACACCTCACAGACAGTGACTGCACACCTGCCTTCAAGCAACAGCATGATCACCAGTCAGTCCGTCTCTCCATCAGCAGAAGCCCCACCCATTCTTCTGGACCTCTGCCAGCTTTCCCCAGGTTAATAACCACTGTCCAACCAGGTGGCAACGTTCAAGTCAATAGAAGATCCTGTTGGTTTTTAGGTATTTGACAAATATAAACACTGAGAAAGCCAGTGTTGATTCATGATCTCGCCCCAATTCCTAAAGAACACAAGCTCAGCAGTCGCTCATGTGGTAGCAAGGAAGCCCAGCCTCCTGCTGACACTCCATGGAGATTAAAAACTGGGACCAAGGGGTTGGGGAGATGGCTCAGAGGTTAAGAGCGCTGCCTGCTCTTCCGGAGGTCCTGAGTTCAATTCCCAGCAACCACATGGTGGCTCATAACCATCTGTAATGAGATCTGGTGCCCTCTCTGGTCTACAGGTATACATGTAGCCAGAACATTGTACACATAGTAAATAAATAAATTAAAAAAAAAAACTGGGTCCAAACTGTCCCTATTAATGGCTTCAGTTGTCATTCCGTCCATCAAACATATCTGCATTTCATGGTCCAGAGGGACTCAGCTCCAAACGACCATTGGATACCCACCAAAGCTCTGAGATAATCTGGGCTCCTCTTGGCACAGAGGAGAAGCACCCGAGTTTGCCAAGAAGTTGCTGGTGGTGAGTTGGCATTACCACAATTTGCCAGGCATGTGTCGGGAGAGAAGGTCAGCAGACTATTAGTGCCTCCTGGAAAATAGGCAGAGCTGTTTATACAAGGGAAAATCACCCAATTCATTCCAGCCACACCACCCCCCATAGTGTGACGACTCGTCTCACCATTTCCCGTCACCGAAAGAAAAAAATAATAATGAACTTTACTTAGGCCAATTACAGTTTACATACTAGCTGAGTAAGCACAAAACCAATGTGCAACTTTTCTACCAAGCTTCCCAGGAGGCTCTGCCTCTCTTCAAGATGAAGTCAAGTGCAGAGTCAAGGTGTGATGTCTCCAAACCTCAGCCTCCAACAACTATAACTCTCCAGACCCAGCCAAGAAGCCACACCCACTCATGACCACTGGGGAAGGGGGCAGCTTGCAAACTACCCAAAAGAATGTGGCATTAACTATTCTTGCTCTATGTAACTTGACAGACATTGTCCAGATGTGTAATATAAGCAGTTGTCGGATCTTTACACACGTAGTTATGGAGGGTTATTTTTTATTTTTTATTCTAAGTATACATCTTATTTGAAGAAATACTTTTCTTGTAGATTTAGTTTAGTAGTCCTGGAGATTCTGTCTGTCTGTCTGTCTGTCTGTCTGTCTGTCTGTCTGTCTGTGACTAGACCTGAGAGACAGCCAGACCTATATCTTTAGTCCAGAGGAGAAACCCTGATCCTATTCTCTGGTTCAGGTGTACGGATAACTCATGGGGTAAAATCGGGAATTGTCCAACGCAGTACAAGTTCTGAGTCGCTTATTCTTCCTTGTTCCCAATTTCCCACAAGCCAGTTCCCCTACTAAGACTGTTTGTTACATTATCCCAAGATTGAAAAGTTTTCCAAAATCAAAGTGATCTCCTCTTCTGGCTTTGAATCTAATGGTGAAGTTACTTGCGACATGTTACAGATGTGAACGTGGCATGCGTGCATCCACCCTGGCATGCTCATCCACTCATCCCACTGGAGTGAACTCCATCACTTCTACTGACAGAAACTAGCGTTGACAAGGCTCTCATCCCCCTCCATCACTGCACTTCCACTGCCTAGGACGACACCTCACTCAGAAAGGGTGCACCGTGTAGATTTGATAGCATGAAAAATAGTCACTTCCTCAGTGTAGGCTGCTCTTTCGCTCAGCCAAGCTGTGTGGGGTGTGAGATCAGTAGCAGTTTGGGTTCCTTTCCAGCTCCACAGTCTAAGATGGTACACTTAAAGTATTTAAAAGGGAGAAAAATCCCTGTATATAGTGCCAGCTCTGATTCAATATTCTATTTGAACTTGTCACCAAGTCTTAAGGATTTGAGCCCCAACCAGACCACCCACACACACACACCTGTCTAGAGGGGGTAGCCATTTACTGTGATAGGTGAAGGAAGAACTCAGTAACAGTGGTTAACAGTAACACTTGGTACTCTGTAGGCAGATAGCTTGGTGATATGTCTGGCCAAAATATAATAATAATAATAATAATAATAATAATAATAATAATAATAATAATGAATAGTTTTTTTCTTCTAGTGGCATGATAGATACAGTGAGATGCAACTGCCTAGAAAAAGGAGGGATAGACAGAGAGTTGGACAAGACACTAAGCAAATGGCCCTGTGTCTGGAATTCTTTTATTTTAAAATTAAAATAGAATTATTAAATATAGTTTTCCCCCTTTCCTCCCTCCAACCCCTCCCACGTACCAAACAATTTTTCTCTCTCAAATTCATGGACTCTTTTTCAATTGCCCTTACATAGGTTATATACATATATGTTTCTTAGTTGCCCATAATTCTAATTCTTTGTCCATGAGATTGCCACCTTCCATGTTACTATGTCTATTGGTATTGTCCTTGTGCAGGTCCTATCTAGGCAGCCATGTTGTTGAGACTTCATGAGTGAAGCTTGCCTGACATTTCTAGGAAAAACAATCCCACAGCAGACTTCTCTTCCTCTGGCTCTTAGAATCTTTCCACTCCCTCTTCTGCTATGTTCTCTGCTCCTTTGGTGCAGGAATTCTCAATCCAGGGGTAATAATGGTAGTTTCCAAAGTTTCAGACCCAATGTCTTTATCAAGGAAGACTCTTTTCTGCCTTGACTGGTCCTTGCAATTAGTCTATGTAGTCAATACAAGCTTCCTAAAGACATGGGCACCTCTGACTGACTGAATCTAGTGTTACATGAGCAAGTCCTGCTAGGACAGTCCCAAAACTACCAGGAATCTGAAAATCTCGTTTACAGAAAGCCTGGAACATGTATGCTGTCTCTCAGTTTGTGTGTAACTTTCAAGCATGACATGGTCACCTCGTCAACAACAGAAATGCAAGCAAGCAGAACAACTCATTCCAAAGGCCCTTGTATAATTCTCACTTATATTCTGCAACTAACCAAGCCACCACCTCAGCTTTCCTCCAGTGACCCTGCTCTGTCTTTACACTTTGTCATCAAACAAGTCGAAGTTGTGAAACAAGCAGTGTGGTACATGGGTGAAGGAGACTATGAGCCAAGGAATTCTATGTCAGAGTCACCATGTGCCGTGACCTACGAGAGACCAGTAAAATTCTTGGAGACTCTATCTTCTCACCTGTGGAATGGCAGGGATGGTGAGATGCTGTGTATAAAATACCTTGCTGCTCTCTCCACATGCTCATATAGTAGCCACACAAATATATCATATTATACAGCATACAATATGTGTCTACATCAGAGCCTATGGTAAGCTCCCTTTTAGCCTGTCTTGCAAAGAAAAAACAAAAGTGTCACAGAAATAACAATAAAAGTGTCACAAAAGTAACAAAGACTGCTATGAAAAAAGTGGGAGAGGCAATTAAGAGACATTGTGAGACATTTCATTGGCATCATGATTTTCTTTAATCTAAGCACACTGTATGAGCGCAGCAGTAACCTCCCTCCAACCCCATTAGTCTACCAGGTACCTCATCCCATGTTTACTTGGCTATCCTACCTGGTGTCAGTCATTAACGTGGCCAAGACTACCAGTGGGGCAAGTTCTCCTGAGAACAATGTCACCAGATCACTTCTGTACATATTAACAAAACCTGTCCTGATGACTGGGGCATGCAGAGTGAGATGGAAGAGAACCTTATCACATAGTTCCTGGCATGCCTCAGAGGTCACCCTTCAGGGCGATCAGGCCACCCCTCTGCTACTCCATCAATTAAAGTTAAAGCCTTTTTGCTATAGGTACCAAAAGATCAAGGGACCTTGTAGTGTTATCACTCAGAGATTGACTCAAAAAGCATACATTTTTAGAGACTGAGAACTTCAAGTACCTATTTCATGCTAGTAGTTAAAAATATACGAAATGCTACACACTGAACATGTGAATGGACTATCATGTGGAGCAGGGCCACACAACATGTGCTGAGCAGAGTAACAGATCCTATTTAGAGGGAAACTTAGCAAGGGACCTAACTGCAGTCATTAGGACCAGTGTTCCCATGAACTCTACTTGAAGGCTGTCAGTTCAAGTTCATTGCCCAAAGGACTCCCTGACTGCCTGTTTCAAGGATACAAACTTGGACTTTGCTGTTTTTATAAACAGCCAGAAAAAAAGTCTTCTAAGAGTACTAAGATTTGCCTCATTATAAATGCTAAAAACAACAAACTTTCTTCAGCCTCTCTCTCTCTCTCTCTCTCTCTCTCTCTCTCTCTCTCTTCTCTCTCTCTCTCTCTCTCTCTCTCTCTCTCTCTCTCTCTCTCTCTCTCTCTCTCCCCACAAACACACAGGGTGTGGGGAGGGGAGTGTCTGTAGGATGAATTCCCAGGCCATAGCAACTGCAATGCCTTGAGAGGGAAGCAGAAGATCTTGGCTGGCCAGGCAGTAAGTCCTTTAGGGGAAGGAGACAAGAGGCCTGCCTTCCCTTACACAGCCCAACCATGAAAACAGGCTCTTTTTTGTTTTTGTTTGGTTTTTAGCTAACAACCTTCATCCTCCCTGCAGGGATAAAAGGCATGGCTGGTTTATGACGGCTCAAGGGTTTGAATTCAAATATCTTCCACCCAATTCCCTACTTGGCCCCAATATTCGGAATAAAGGGACAATTCGGGTAAGTTTTAGATAAGGGATGATGTCAGGCTTTAGTCAGATAAAGTGATGGAGCACTATGTTCAGGGCACGCCCCAGCTTTAGGCGCTGAGGGAGCCCGTATCATCTTGAGTGGAGACATGCCTAAACACAGAAAAGGAGAAGTAAGGATGGAGAAAATTAATCCTCCTTTATGTAGCTCTTTCCCCCTCCCCCTCTACTGGAGAGCCAGAGCGCCGGTTGGCTCCGAGCCGGTGCTTTGGAGGCGCCTGAGAATGGGTTCTCTGGGTCCCTTTTTTTTTTTTACTTCTTCCTTTTTTTGGCGTGCAGAAATCAGGACCCATCCGAGCCAAGGAGGAGAGAAGCAAGGAGGCTAGAGCAAAGGGCGGCCTGCTCTCTACTCCGGAATGCCCGGCGCGCGGAAACACGCAGCGGTTGCTCGTGTCCGGAGCGCACCGGTCCCGCTGTCTCCACTGCGGTAGCATCCGGACATGACATTGCAGCAGCGACAAAGCGGTGGCCACAACCGGCCGCAGGCAACTGACAGGATTTCTCCGGCCTCGCACCACGCGGAGGGGCTGGCAGAGGATGATACTGGGGTGAGGCTAGGTATTGGGGCGAGACGTAGGCCGGGTAGGGGGCAAAAGCCCTGAAATGCTCAAGACGCCAGGGCGGCCACCACTCGCGCCTCCTCCAAGCAGCCAGATTGCAAGAAAAATAATTCGCTAACACTCCCAGTCGTAGTTCACCCTCTATCCCCCCCCAAAAAAAAATGATCTAGAAGGAGCCCCCCCTCGGTCTGGCCATTGCCTTGTAATCTTCCAATCCTGCTGGTCCCACCGCGTGCCTCAGGCACTACGGGCCGGGGACCCGCCCCGCTCCCGTACATCAGCTCGAACGCTACTGACACCCCAGGGCTCCCTCCGATCGCTCACCAGGAGAAGGGTGCCGGCGACCATCGTGGCTCCAACTTGGCCGGCGACGCGGCTGCCAGAGGCGAGGGCGGTGATGCTGCTTGCCGAGGTCCCCATGGCCGAGGCTGGGGCTCGCAGGGGCGCCCGGAGCGCGCGGCCCCACGGCAGCTGGAATCGGTGGCTTTTGCTGCCCAGCGCCGCATCCACCGCCGCCTCCCGGGCGGGGAGCCCATCTACCTCCAGCAGCCCATGTGCACTGCAGCAGCCGGGCGGCCGGGCGGAAGAGGGAGGCGGCAGGGGAGGCTCGGGAAGGCGCTCAGCACCTGCCCAGGGGCGCCGGCGCCCGGGCGGGGAGAAGAAGCAGGCGCGCTTGGAACCCACGCCTCCCGGTGCTCTCCAGCGACAGCGGCTGTGGAGAAGCAGGGAGCAGGGCTGACAGAGACACAGCGAAGGAACGACTTCCCATAGCGAAGCCTCCAGCCACTACCAAACACTCGCCTCCTCCGCTGCCCAGACTAGCTGGCGAGGGACTGACTCGGGTGGCCACTCAGCTTGGGGACACACGTGGTGGCGCCGAAGGGGCGGAGAACCGGCCCTTTGTGATGTCACCCGGGAGGAGGCCGGGCTCTTTGTGCAGATGGAGAGCTCAAGGCGTTCCAGAAACCTAGGGAAGGAAAGGGTGCCCCTTGGCGTTAGCTGGAGAAATTGCGTTTGCTTGTTAGCCTGGGAATTCAGCACACACCCCTTACTTAACTTTTCTTTGTAAAATTATTCCAAGTAAACTATATTTAAAACAGACGCTATTTTCTTTCTTTAACACGAGAATTAACAACAGTCAATATAACTTGAGCATTATGGCGCTCGCCTGTGTATTCATCACTAGGAAAGCTGAGGCAGGAGAAATTTGGAGTTGGAGGAAAGCCTGAGCTACACAGAATTCCTGTCTCGTGAATGTATACATATCTGCATGCATGCATGCATGCATGCATGAATGAATGAATGAATGAATTAATGAATTAATGAATGAATGAATAAGTTCATGAATGAATTAATGAACGAACGAACTGAGCATAATGGTGCCATTAAGTACTCTGGAGGCTGACACGAAACTCTCCAGTTCCAGGCTCTCCAAAGCTGGGGTTTCACACAAGCCTGACATACACAGCAAAACCTGTCTCAAAAAATAATCAGTTAATTAAACAAGCAAAAAAACAAAAAACAAAAAACAAGACAACCAAGGAGCTTACATCAACTGTCAGACACAAAGAGACTTGTATGTTTAGGTGTCTCCTGGGGGTCTCTCTGTATGAAAAGGAAAAAGTAAGCATAGTATCAGCGTTGATCTCTGGCTCTCTGCTTCCTGACTGGATACAATGTGACCAGCTGCCTTCCCACCACTCCCACAATAACTGTATCCTCTCCTCTCTCTGTCTGCTTTTGTTGTGTATTTGATCTCAGCGGTGGGGAAACTAGTACAGAGACACAGCACTAGGCGCCCCAGGTGGGGATCTGCTCCACTAGGGGTCCTATTCATTTCCTTATCACTTAGTACGTTGAGCACTGGTTCTTTTCCTCAGCATTTTTTTAGAAGACAAAAATGTATTAAAAATTAATGAGGATTAATTCCAATCTCATCTTTCAAACATCTGCCGGTAAAAATTGTCCATAAACACTGAAGGGAAAAGCTACACTGTGTAGTCTCCAGTAAAATCCAAAGAGGTTCTGAAAAATACTATCATTAAATACAGAATTTGGGGAATGGTGGGGGTGGAGGGTGAGGTGATAATTCAATTTGAAACTCTCAAGCTATCCCCAAAGCTTCCCAAAGTGAGGGGTGTTTACTATGTCAATACATCTTAGGGCTAATTCATTCTGAAAAAAAAAAATTCAAATTATTGACCACTACTATGGTAGGTCTTTTTGTCTAAAGAAAAGGGAAGTGAGATGTTAAAGGAGGAGGGTCAGTTAACACCTTACATCAAATGTGGGTTACTCAAGGTTACATACATGACTCCTCCCCCTGAGCTGGGGGAGTTTAACCTGGGTAACTGCAGCTCTGACCTGCTTGTTCCCTTTGTTCTTTGCACTACTTTCCCATAATGCCTTATTGGGCACTAACTTCCTGAACTCAAACTTTAACATACCTTTTTGGTTGGAGTTGGTTTGGTTGATTGGTTGGGTGGGTGGGTGGGTGGATGGTTGGTTTTTGTTTTATCCTCGGTCTTGCTGTGTTGCTCATGTTAGCCTCCAATGCATGGTCCTTCTGCTCCAGCCTCCCACCTGAGTACTAGAATTGCAGGCATGCAACCACTGTGCCTCTTGTTGAAAATTTTCAGTTGATCTTGCTTATTGCTAATTAAGTAAATGTTCCTTGGTACCAGTGATAAACCAATAAAGAATGAATTGAGTCATTTGAATCTGGATAGAATACAGAATGTCATGTCTCTAATGTAAGTTAAAAAAGAGAAATGTCTCTCATTTCAGATTGTAAAATGCTTTTATCACTGATTACTTCACAGTGGCATATTCAATATGGCCATGCAAATCTCTTTATTTACTCATAAATGGTGAATATTGAACCATAAATAATGGATTTTCTGCCTAAGCTCTAAAGAGAGAGAAGATAAGTATTATTAATAAAGCATGACTATAGCTAAAACTGAAAGGTATAAATGAGGCCAAAATGGATAAGCCCAACACTGTCTTTGCCATAAAATAACTGCCTCTGACCTCAAGCCTGATTTGAACTTTCCATTGTTTGTCCAATACTGTACTAATCTCCTGTTTTCCCAGCCTCAAACACCGTGTCACTAGGATCTTCCATTTCCTTAGTATATTTCTAATTAATGCATTTTTCTGTGTTTCCACTTTTTCCTTTTCTAGTTAAAAGTTGCCATGCACTGAAGGATGCACCAGAGTTGCCATTTTCTCTTTTCTTTTGTCGTATTTCTAAACTCTATCATGTTTGCTTAAGAATGCATACATAATGGGGCACTGAAGACATGCAGGCAGGCAAAACTTTCATGTGCATACAATAAACCTTTAAAAAGAATACATTCAGGTAGGTGGTGGTGGTGCACGCCTTTGATCCTAGCATTTGGAAGGCACAGGAGGTAGATCTCTGTGAGTTTGAGGCCAGTCTGGTCTACAGAGTGAGTTCCAAGGACAGCAAGAGCTACACAGAGAAACCCTGGCTAGAAAACCAAAGAAAAAAAGAATACATGAATAATATACATAAATGTAACTATATGTATATACCTATATTACATATGTGTGGTTTAAATGGAGTTACACCACTTTGGGTGATAATGCTTCCCTCAAGAGTCATAGAGTAACAAAATACCTAGTACCAGATGTGAAAAACTTCCTTCTGAGCTGTTGGTCAGACAGAGTCCAACAGACTTCCAAAGCCTCCTTCTGAGTTGTTAGTCAGAATCCAAGAGACTTCTGGTGCTGTCCTTTGTTACCTCCCCAAACTTGAAGGTAATAATACAGCTGAAGACACCACACACTTTGGACACAGGACTTGAAGGAATCAATCTGAAACTGACCTGGAAGCCTTCTCTCTGAGGACTGGGTCTCATAGTATAAAGTGAGCAAACTCACGGCCTTCTGTAACTCTAGTTCCATCCAGGGGATCTGACGCTCTCTGCTGGTCTCTCTGGGCACTAGGCATGCACGTGGTGCACAGATTAGATAGATAGATAGATAGATAGATAGATAGATAGATAGATAGATACTTATGTAGATGATAGAAAGATTACATAGATGCATAGATAAATACATAGATGCAGGCAAACCACTTAAACATATAAAATACATAAATATGTCTCAAAAAAGAAAAGAAGAGGTTTTGGGAGGTAGTTATTGGGAGACAAGGGAGAAATTGGGATGGGAGGGATAGAAAAGATAGCAGCCATGTATGAAATTCTCTTAAATTTTAAATTAAAAAAGAGCACTCGCTGCTCTTGTAGAGAACCTGGATTTGGTTCCCAGAACCCACTAGGCAGCTCACAGCCATTTATAACTCCAATTCCAGAAGATCCAACATCCTCATCTGACCTTTGGAGGCACCAGACATGCACATGATACACACATACACACAGAAGTGAAACAGTCATATATATAAAACATATAATTTGATTTTTCTAAGTGTAGGTCCCTCTGATTTTTGTGGGGCAACCAACTGCTTTCTCTATGACCTGATCATAGCAAATTTGTGTCTAGTTCTGCAAACCTGTCCAAAAGCCTAGGATTAGGCTGAGCAGGATTGAGTGGCAGGAATTTAATAAGAATGAGTTTGAACACCCAAAAGTGTAAGAAGCTAAGTTCATAGGGAGAAAGGACATGAAAAGTTACCTAAGAGTGAAATTCTGTTTCTACCCATCATATGTATCTATGTATGCAGTGTGTACATGACACTGTTGGATACCACAGATACAATAAGAACCTTTCTTACCTTTCAAGACCCCATCATCTCTCCAAAGGAAATAGCATAGCACCAGCGGATGCAGCTCAATGGTCAAGTGCCTTGTCCAGGGTTCAATGCCCACTCCTGCATGTGTGTGTGTGTGTGTGTGTGTGTGTGTGTGTGTGTGTGTGTGTGTGAAGAACTGCCATTGTCCCCAGTATAATGCACACACCTAATTTCAGCTGACAGTGTGTCTACCCACAATAAGATGACATATTTTCTACTCCCCACCCACTGCATGTGGCTAAAGATATGTCCAATCAGAATTGCTTTGTATTCCTTCTAGAAAAGTTCCCATTGGCTAAGGCTGAGTTACCATCACACTGTTCATACAGTATCTCAGAGATTGGCTCATTCCATCTTAATTTTAATTGACTTCTTCCATTCCACCAAGCCTTTTTCCTGGTTGGTTGGTTCTTATCCCTCCTGTTAGTTTTTCTGTGATTTCTCAACCCTTCAATAAGTCTACCCTTCATTTGCTAAGAAAAGTGAGCTTTGGGGACTTTCAAGAGCCATGTCAAATGGCACTTTACCTGTAAAGTGTTCTCTGCGTCTGTAGAAGAGATGGGCTTTTTTCTAGTACCCCACATACAAGGCTCAATGGTGGTATATGTGATGTTGTCCTAAGGTCAACTTACCTCTGTGTGCCTATCCCAGTGTTTGAGATCTTTGAGGGCCAAGTACATGTCTTGATCTTCAAATCTTCATAGTCCAAATCGGAGGTATGACTGCGCTCAGTAAATATTTGTTAAACAAAACAGCTTGGAAAATTTGGCAGCAATGGAGTAGTTAATACATGAGATACACTTTGTTTTTTCCAAGACTTAAACATTCCGAGTTGTGTACAAACAATAAGGCTTTAATCTAGGGTATTTCCAATGTCCTACTCAGTACTGGACTCAGATTAAACATTTCTCTACAGCTCTGTTTCCTTACAAGAACTCAGTTAAGAACCTCCTGTTCTTTGGTCTTGGAAAGAATATCCACTATTCAGTGACAGATTACAAGATCAAGTGCCTGTGCATGAGTTTGATCAGGTCTCCATGGTGACTGTGACAAAGACAGCACCCTTGGATAAGATCAAGTGGGGATAGTATTGCAATGCAGGCATTGTTCCAGGGCCTTCCTGCTTTCTTAGATGATAAGGAAGAGATGGTTTGAAAAGTAAGATGGCCAGTCCAATCACAATGTGTGCCACCTCTATTTCATTCCCTTGGACAGTGAGGTGATTAAATGCCAACCATTTCCTGAACAAATACTGGTCAATAATAGGACTAACACTGTGCACAATAGTGCTTGCCTGGGAACACCCATTCCGTGTGCTCTCAAGAGTCCTACATATAACTTTTCATTCTACCATAAGATTTTGGGGAGGGAGATCGTTGCTGTTGTTTGTTTAGTTTTGTTGAGACAGGGTCTCATAATTCAGCTCTTAATGACCTAGAATTTGATTTGCACACCAGGCTGGACTTGAACTCACAGAGATCTGTCTGATTCTCCAGTGCTGGAATTAAAGGTGTACACCAACAGGCCAGGAAGATTTATTTGTGTGTGTTTGTGTGTGTGTGTTTGTGTGTGTGTGTGTGTGTGTGTGTATTTGTGTGTGTGTGTGTGTGTGTGTGTGTGTGTGTGTGTGTGTGTTATCAGTGTGCTGGTAACCTCAGAGGCCAGAAAAGAGAGAGCATCCAATTCTCTGCAGCTGGTTGTAAGGTCTCCCCTGCTCCCTTGGAAACCATACATGTGTCCTCTGGAAGAGCAGCCGGCTCTCAAATCAGCTGAGCCATCTTATGCCTTTTTATTTCTTGGCTTCCACATTCACCAGCAGTGTGTTTGGGAAAAATCTTTGCACTTCCCCTGATCTATTTGATATGGTTGTAGATTTAATTATTTTTATTTTTTAGTTTGTCCTGCGTGTGTGTGTGTGTGTGTGTGTGTATTTGTGTGTGTGTGTGTGTGTGTGTGTGTGTGTGTGTGTGTATGGTGTCTGTGTCTGTGTGGTGTGTGTATGGTGTGTATGTATGTGTGTATGGGATGAGGTATGTGTGTGTATGGTCTATGCATAGTATTGTGTAGTGTGTGGTGTATGTGTATGTTGTGTATGTATGTGTGGATATGGTATGTGGTGTGTGTGAATGGTGTCTGTGGTGTATGTGTGTATATGGTGTGTGTGGGGGGGTGTGGTGTGTATGTGTATATGGTGTGTGCTTATATGTGTATGGTGTGTGTATGTGTGTGTGTGTGGTGTGGTGTGTGTTAGTGTGTTTGTGTGTATGTGTGCATATGTATGGTGTGTGTGTGTGTGTGTGTGTGTGGTGTGTGTTAGTGTGTTTGTGTATATGTGTGCATATGTATGGTGTGTGTGTGTGTGTGTGTGTGTGTGTGTATGTGTGGTGTGGTGTGTGTTAGTGTGTTTGTGTGTATGTGTGCGTATGTATGGTGTGTGTGTGTGTGTGTGTGTGTGGTGTGTGTTAGTGTGTTTGTGTATATGTGTGCATATGTATGGTGTGTGTGTGTGTGTGTGTGTGTGTGTGTATGTGTGGTGTGGTGTGTGTTAGTGTGTTTGTGTGTATGTGTGCGTATGTATGGTGTGTGTGTGTGTGTGTGTGTGTGTGTGTGTGTGTGTGTGTGTGTTGTTGTTGTTGTTGTTGGCAATCAACCCAAGGCTTCCTGCATGCCATGCCCTCGCTCTCCCACTGGGTACTCCCTGTCCCTGTCATTTTTATAACCTTCCACCACTGAGGCTCTAGATCACTAGTTGGAAGCACCACGTGGGTGCTTTCTCCTGGCTGTGAATCGTGTAGACTGTCTGAAGAGAAACAGAGGAAGAAGGAACTGTCTGTACAGAGGCTCCAAGCAGACGTTGTGGGATGTGTCTACTGTTGAGTCCCCAACCCCTTTCATTTCCTCTGCCTGACCAGCTTCCATCTTTCAATAACTGAGAAGTCCCTGAAGATTTGCTCTGGCCCAGGACAGTGTTAAGAGTCAGGGCTACTAGCAGAATATTTAGCAAGGTGTACAGGAAGCTTTATCAACATCCAACAGCAGAGGTAACTCACAGGAAATCAGTTTCTTCCATGTACATTCTCTTCAGTGTGAAGTCCTAAGACATGTGACTCGTGGGTGGGAGGAAAACCAGGGCACTGCTGTGCTTGGGCAAGGCTAACTGAGTTATTCCCTGAATCAGGTGTGTTGTACTCAAGTAAACTGGCTGGGTTTCTTAGCTTCAGAACTCAGGATTGACTTGATACATCATCTAAACTCCAAATTCTCCTTTTTTAGACCAAAGCCCTTTTCTCTCCTCCATCCTTCAGCCCTGGATGCTCACTCAAGTCTGGGCATCTCTCCCAGCTCTCCTGGACCGCTGTCCCTCTTCCTTGTGTCCCATGACTTGCCCTAGGGTCTCACCCTGTGACCCAGCACCACCTCCTTCCGATACTGCCTCTCCTGTGAGTCTGCAAACCTCACTTGCTAATGCTTCTCCAACTTCCTAACTTCTTTCATCTTGCCTCTTAAATTACCTCTCTTTGCTACTTGTCACCACTCATTGGATACCCAGATGTTATCATCTCTGTGTACATAAATAAACGCTTAGGTGATTAAACCAAACCCTGCCGTGTTAGCCTGCTGCACCTCCAAACTGTGTTAAATTTCCTACTTGATCCTTTTCTTTTTAAGCAACAAACTTTAATTTTTTTGGCCATATCCACATTCTTATCTCTTCAGTTTGGCTTTTCCTCTCATCAAACTGCCATCTCCGACACCTGCTGTTCTGTGTTGCAGCTCCTCAGACCCTTCGGCACCCGTGAGAAGTCCTTCAGACCCTCTCCACCGGGTCTCTGTCCTTGTTAGACCTTCTCCATCCCAGCTCGATTTCCTTCCTTTAATCCTCAGCTCTTTACCTCGGGCCCTATTCTTCCCTCAAGCCCACTCAGAAATTTGCTCAGTGCTTCTTCCTCAACAGAGACCTGTCCTCACTCAGTTCACAAAGCATCTCCTACCTCCTCTTGCTAAGCCAATGGCTCACTTTGTTACTGTTGTCAGTTAGCTCATAATGGTACTAAGTTTCTCACCCACCCGTGAGCCAAATTTCCAGAAGCATCTTTGATATCCTCTCTCTGCCACTCCTGCTTCCCCCCTCCCTTTGCTGCCATAACCTGCACCATAAGAAAGTCATCCGTGTCTATATACATCTTTCCTTCTCTTTTTACCAATGCAGCCACAGACAAGTAACTGATACAACGGGCTGCCCTGCTTCTTTGGGTCTTCGCTTCCAAAAATTTACATTGAATTGTGTTGTTTGCTTTTTTCTTATTAACTTGCCACTCATTATAGGCGTCTCAACACAAACCCTTCCAGTAAGGGCATTTATACTTTTCATCTCTCTGATTAAAGATGACTACCCTGCTTAGGTTTCGGCTGTCAAGTTAACACAAGCTAGAGTCATCTGAGGAGGAAGTTTCAACTGAGGGTCTTCTTAGATCAGAGTCATCTGAGGAGGAAGTTTCAACTGAGGGACTTCTTAGATCCTATTGGCCTATGGCCATGTCTCTTAGAGAATGTCATAATGATTGACTGAAGTGGAGGGGCCCAGGCCACTGTGGGCAGCACCATCCCTAGGCAAGCAGGCCTGGACTATATATAATAAAGCTAGTTGAGGGGACCAGAACATCAACAGCAAGAAACATTCCCTCAGAGCCCCTGTGTCCTGGTTCCTGCTTAGAGTTCTTGCCCTGACTTCTTCCAATAACAGACTGTGACCTGGAAGTTCAAGCCAAACAAGCCCTTTTCTCCCCAAAGTTGCTTTCGGCTAAAGTGTTTTACCACAGAGGCAGAAAGGAAGCTAGAATAATGGCAGACATTGACCAAAACAACAAAAATTAAATTCAAAATTCACCAAATTATACAAACATAAGGACATTAACATACTTTCAAGTGACTTTGTTGTCATTTGTAGTGAATGTGCTTTCAAAATCTTTGAGGGGAAAACAACAACAACAAAAAAAAAAAACAACATAAAAACCCAGGAAATGTGACATGCTCCTCAATAACCAATAGGCTAATGAAAAGGCTAAGGGAGAAATTAGAACTTGTCTTGAGCAAATGGAAGCACAACATACCAACACTTGCAAGGTGCGTAGAGGTGCTTCCCAGAAGCAAGCTTAGATCAGCAGCGGCTTGCATTAAAAGAGAGACAGATATGAAGAAGCAGGGGCCACAGTGGTAACTCAGGGGGCTGATGCTGAAATCTGAGATAGTCTCTTACATTTTAAATGTAAGAGAGTAAGTTCTTGTTTGGTTAAGCAAAAAAAAAAAAAAAATGTTGTTTTTAGTTTAAGAATTGGGGGTGGGCAGCAAAATGGTTCCATGGGTAAAAGGTACTGATTTCCAAAAGTTGTCTTCTGACTGTGACATATGCTTCATGGTGCAAGAGAACCTACACCACACGCGCGCACGCACACACACACACACACACACACACACACACACACACACACACAGGATAGGATAGGATAGGATAGGATTGGACAAAAAATAATTCAGGAACCCAGCAGTTAAGAACAGTGGCTGTATGATCATGAGAACCGGGGTTCAGACCTCAGTGCCCACCTAAGAAGCCAGGCATGGCTATGCCCACGCCTCCCAGAGATGAGGGAGGAAGCGACAGGTGGATCCCTAGGGCTTGCTGATTGCTTGGCAAAAAGAAAGGAAGCCCAGATTCAGGGAGATATGCTGTCTCAGAGAAATAGTGTGGAAAGCAATAGAAGAAGACATCCAATTCCCTCTGACACAAGATCACATAATCACACAAATACATGTGATTCCTTCATATATGTACATTCCTTCATACAACATACTCATACATACACAATTTTTAAAATAAAAACACAGAGTTAAGCCTTAGTGCCGTGAGTGCTTGCAAGTGTTGGTATGTTGTGCTTCCATTTGCTCAAGACAAGTTCTAATTTCTCCCTTAGCCTTTTCATTAGCCTATTGGTTATTGAGGAGCATGTTACATTTCCTGGGTTTTTATGTTTTTTGTTGTTGTTGTTGTTGTTTTCCCCTCAAAGATTTTGAAAGCACATTCACTACAAATGACAATGAGAGACCTATTGCTACCTGACCTTGGGATTTCACTTAAAACGCCATAGTCATTGATTTAACAGCAGCTATCCCAGGATCAACAACTCTACCAGAGACCATTGACACACACAAAAAAAAAAAAACTCATTATCTACCTCACAACCTATCCTGCAAGACCCAGGGAACATCAAAGAAAACTGTTCAGGAAGATGTTAAGAGCTGGAGTTGGGGAGAACTACTTTAAAACTGAGGCCTGTTACACACTTGAACTCTCAACAGCTGTGACTGCCTGCCCAAGACCTTCACAAGATCAAATCAATCAACATTCCAGCATTCGAAGGGAGGGGCTCACAAGACTTCCCCCCCCCTCCACCTCCAGCTGAGGATCTATTGACAGTTGATGTCTGCTAGAGGGGGACAAATTGATTTCCTTCAGGGGTGTGGCCCATGGTAGGTAACCCGTGCTCAATGGATGGACTTCTGCAAGTGTACAAGCAACACTAATTAGACTCAGGAAGTTTGGGGGGAGAAGGGGAGACAATGTGAAATTTGGGGAAAACATGGTCTGGGAAGAGTTTGGGTTTCATAATGGAGGGCAGAGTTGTGTATGACATTCTTAAAGAATAAATGCAAACTAGTTTAAGCATATAGCTTGCATTTATAACCTTGAAAAGACTACTGTTACCACAATGTCAGAGATGAGAAAATGGTATTGAAAATAAACAGAAGCTTCATACGTTTTCTACAATCTGAGAAATAGACATATTTCCCACTTTGCCATTTGATGGCTGGTACTAAAGAGAGTTTGAAAGCAAGAGCCAGAGACAGGCATGGATCTGAGCCCTGGGTGTCAACCTTTGTATTGGGGGCTGGAGTAGGGGACATACAGAGCAGGGGACAGAAGCTCCAGTTGTTAGGGGCTGGAGCAGGGGTCAGATACTCCTGTTGAAGCTGTAGCCTTGGTCCTTGGCCCAGGGCTTTAGTAACAACGCCCCCAGAGAAACCCCAGTGGGAATAATCTACACTTTGTACCTGGCACACTAGATATGGAATTTCTAGTCTCCAGAACTCAGCAATTGACTTCTGAACATAGACATACACATACATATCACATACACATACACACACACACACACACACACCACGAATGCACACACAGAGTATGAGAACCCAATTGCTTTCAGCACCTTTTTCAAATAAGTTTCTCTGAGACTGATGCTTTTGGAAAATGAGAGCTGAATTTCATAAGACAGGATCTAGGGTCTCTGGTCTTCAAGATCCCATGAATCTAATAATGATATGGAAGGGATTAGGATTAGATCCAATTTCATATAAAAGTAATTGTCTCCCACCCCCCACCCCCATCAAGGATGTCACGGTCTAAGAATTTACCCCTTCTGCAAGGAAACCCCATAGATATTGTAACTTACCCTAACAAAATACAGAACAGCAAAGGAAGGGCAGATGGTCACATGTACACACGCGAACACACTCTGCCCCCCCCACTTTGTGTGTGTGTGTGTGTGGTGTTGTGTTAGGGAAAGGGTGAGGTAGGAAGGAGAGACAGGGAAGGAAAACATAGCTAAGAAGACAGTCTAGAGTCCTGACACAGTCAGGAGTTAATTAGGAAGCCAGAGGATTGCTGCTCTCAAACTGGTCCAAATTATGTTAGCTGTGTGTATGTTATGAGTCTACTGCCTTTTCTCCAAGTGATGTTGACACATGTCTGCTCAAATTAATCAATGGTCCCATCTCCACAGCCTCATATTTGCTGACAGTGTGGGAGAGGGCACATCTGAAGAAAGAGGAAGGAGGAGAGAAGGAAAAAACAATATAGGACAATAACAACTATATTGCTTTTTCAGACAATCTCACTGGTAGGGCTGGCTGGCCTGGAACTCACTATATAGACCAGGTTGGCCTGAAACTCAGAGATCTGCCCACCTCTGCCTCTGCCTCCTGAGCACTGAGATTAAAAAATTATTGTAGTTTTTTTTTTTTTTTAAAGCAGTGGAACAGAGAGGGAATGGGGTGGGGAAGGGGTGCTCCCAATATGAGCAAATGTTTGAAAGTTTAAAGACCTGGAAATGCTAATCACCCAGCCTTGATCTTTGTACGCTCTATTTGTGTATCAAATGATCTCAATGTATCCCATATATATGTACCATTCTTATGCCAATTAATATTTAAATTTTTTAACTTTAACGGTCATATGCAGGGGCTAGAAGAGGAGATCGTGGGGTTTACTGCTTGCCTGGCATGTATAAAGTGTCCTGGGTTCACTACTCAGTACTACATAAAACTAGGGATGGTGGTGTATGCCTGTAATTTCAGCTCTGGGAAAGTAGAGTAGGAGGACCAGGAGTTCAAGATCATCTGTAGCCACATGGAAAGGTGGAGGCCAGCCTGGAATATTTGAGACCCTGTCTCAAAAGAGAGGGAGGGAGGGGGAGGGAAGGAGAGAGGGAGGGAGGGAAAACATTGCTGGAAGCAGCTCAGCTGTTAAGAGCCCTTGTTGCTCTTACAGAGGTATGGAGTTTGTTCCCAGCATTCAAGAGGCTCACAAATGCCTTTATTTCCAGCTCCAGGTGATCTGATGCCCTCTTCTGCCCTCCCATGGGCACTGCACCGCTGTGCACAAAGCCACATAAAAACAAATATATTTAAAAATAAAATCTAAAACACAGGAATAAATAAGCAATGTGACCAAAAGAGAAGGATACCATTGTATCACCGTGAAATCTGGGGACCTGCAGAGGAGCCATTTCCATACATTGTCTCACGGGATGGGGACGGGGATTCTTTTTCCTCGGTCCTTATTGACTTTGGGTTGGTAGCTAAGTAGGGGTAATAGGCGATGATATGCATGCCTCATGGGTCTAGGTATGAGGTTAATAAATGGGAGGCCTTTGCTGATATTCTTCAACATAGAAGTAAGGGCTTTGTCAGCTGAGTGGGATTCTCTATTGGCAATGAAGACACTGTGTTTGACCCAGCTGCTTCCCTCAGAAGAATGTGGGAGAGTTAAAGCCATATTCAGCTATACACAGGGAGGGTGCCCTCGGAGGAAACAATCATGGGGGGAGGATAAAGGAAAGACCATATCAGAAATGTGTCCCATTGCCGTGTGAGGTAGGCACTGTCAGGGACACAAGAGGAACTCTGGAAATGCAGACACGCTGGCCAGCATCTTCTGCAGCCAGTCGATCCAGCCAGAACACTTTGTTTCATTTCCTTGGCAATGAACTTTTTCAGTACAGATATCCCACACTTAATGGAGACTTTCCTGGAGACCCGAACCTCTTACCCTGAACGGTGTAGACAAGGAATGGAGAGAAGAGGCAGAGGAAGGGGAGTCACACGAAAGCAAAGAACATCCATGGAAAGAACTTTCTGGTAAGCTAAGACTGAGTTCATGTCACCAAGTGTGATTGCAATCGGGACAGTAAATTGTGGGGCAGCACCGACAAGGGATGGGAAAGTCCCAAGAGAGGACAGATGGTCAGGACTGGGAGAAGTCAAGGACCATGAAGCATAGTAATGTGCAAATACTGAAAGAGAGCTTAATTTATATAATTCTTTCAATGTCTCAGAAACTAGACGCCATCTCTGTTTTCCTCAGGAAATTGCTGCACAGTGGGTTTGAAACCACATGCAAACGCAGGCAGCTAACTGAGTATCACTTCCTACCAGATGTGTCTATCTCCTGTACCCTCTCTTGGACTTGAGATGAGAACTGCAGAATGGCTATGAGTTGGGTGTATGACAGTAATGCTGTTGGAGGAGAGAAAGTATAGCTTGACTATTAGCTTAGCGGGGTAAGCCCTCTTGTACTGCCATCTGGGGTGGGGGTGGGGTTGCTGTAGAGAAACGCAGAGGTGAAGGAAGTGTGTTAGTGCCTTCTTCCCTTACAGAGACTCCTCTGATGATCCAGTGCCATGGGATCATGCCCAGGCAGTTTTGTGGAGACAATCCAACCCAGTACTGGAGAGTTCCAGAAGTCTCTTCAGGTTTTCGTGAGCAGATGGTACCGCTTGGACCGTATTTCAGAACGTACAGATTTTGGTCCAGCATGTTTTATTTTATTTTTCACTTTCAATGTGTAATTCACACCCGCCGTGACAGCTTGCCTTGTTAAAACATCTTTTTTTTAAGCTCTGCCCTCCCTGCTTGGTGTCTTTGTACCTGACTGAACTGGCCAGTGTAAACAAGTAAATAGTACCTTTCAAAATAGCAACTCAGACCTGGTTTTTACAAAAGTAATTCCAACCTGCAGTTTGTGTGCATGCGTGCATGCGTGCATGAATGTTATCGTGTGTGAATACTTGCTTTCAAAAGTGTGTGCACATACATGTAGAGACCTGAGGTTGATTTCAGGAGTCTCTCTCTGTGACTCTCCGTCTTACTCACTGATACAGGCTCTTTTGAATCTCTCCTGGGCAGCATGGTAGAGCTGACCCTGTTGGGGTGGGAGTGGGGGTGGGGGCAGAGTGTGAGCAGGCCCTGAGGGTGTGACAGTGCTGCAACTGGTGAGGGACAGGGACCTCAGGGTCAGAAGAGCCAGGATTTCATTGGATCAGACTGCAGAGCAGGGATCTGAACCAATGGAAGCACCAGCTGAGTAGAGAAGAATTAGACTCTGACACCAGCAGAGCAGATGTCTTCACAGATAGCGGGAAAATGAAGGAAGCCAGTTCTGATAACAATCTCTATCACTCTAGTGTGACAATTCCATTTATAATAGTTTGTTTTTTGTTGTTTTGTTCTGTTTTGTTTTGTTCTTTGTTTTTTGAGACAGGGTTTCTCTGTGTAGCTTTGGAGACTATCCTAGCACTCGCTCTGGAGACCAGGCTGGCCTTGAACTCACAGAGATCTGCCTGCCTCTGCCTCTGCCTCTGCCTCCCGAGTGCTGGGATTAAAGGCGTGCGCCACCAATGCCCGGCTAGTTTTTTTTTTTTTTAATCTTTAAATGTTTATTTAGTTTTTTATTTTATATGTATGGGTGCATGCCGGTCTGTGTACCATGTTTGTGCAATGCCAATGGAGGCAAAAAAAGGGTGTTGGATCCTCCGGAACTGGAGTTTCAGATGGTTGTTGCCTGCTTGTACTGAGAACTGAACCCAGGTCCTCCTATACAAGAGCAGCAAGTGTCCTAAGATATGGCACCATCTTAATACTTTTAAATGCCAATCATATTTACAGATACAATGAAGGCTTCCTCAGTATTTCAACTATGCATTTTGTAGAAATAGGTCAGCTGATTCTGAGATTTGTAACACTGAGAGTAAGACTGAGCTGGGCGTTGGTGGCGCATGCCTTTAATCCCAGCACTTGGGAGGCAGAGGCAGGTGGATCTCAGTGAGTTGGAGACCATCCTGGTCTACAGAGTGAGTTCCAGGACAGCCAGGACTATTTCACAGAGAAACCCTGTCTCAAAAAAACAAAACAACAACAGAAAGCCTGGAGAGATGGCCCAGCAGTCAAGGGTACTTGCTGCTCTTCCAGAGGACCCAAGTTCAGTTCCCAGCCCTCCTGTTAGGCAGTTCACAACCTTCTATATTACCAGCTCAAGGAGCCAAACACCCCCTTCTGGCCTCCAAGGTACCCTGGATACACGAAGCATCCACAAACACATACACATAAAGAGAAAAATAAAAAAGCAAGGCAGTGTGTGGTGGCACATGCCTATAATCGCAGCACCGGAAGTGAGGGAAAGAGCACAGATGTCAGAGATCATCCTTTGCTACTTAGCAAGTTTGAGGTCAGCCTAAGCCATGTTAGACTTTGCCTCAAAAAGAAAAAGAAAAGTGAACCCACACACTTGGAAAACCTTTTTCAAATCATTTTCCTGCTAAGACTATATTATTTGAGATAGAAAAAAATACAACAATAAAAGCAAGCATCCTGGGGCTGGAGAGATGGCTCAGCGGTTAAGAGCACTGACTGTTCTTCCAGAGGTCCTGAGTTCAATTCCCAGCAACCACATGGTGGCTCACAAACACCTTGAATAAGATCTGGTGCCCTCTGCTGGCAGGCAGGCACAAGACTGTATACATAATAAATAAATAAAATCTTAAAAAAGAAAAAAAGAAAAGAAAAAGCAAGCATCCTAATTTAAGAATAGGCAAAATATTTGAATACATATTTTTTCAAAAGTAGATAAGGAAATGTCCAGCAAAAGCTACATACTCCATCTTAATTATCCATCTTAAAATATGTAATAAAGTCTGACTCTGCTGAGATCCCTGGGCTATTCCAGCCCCCACATAGTGCAGAGGTGAGCTGCTTCGGCTCCTGCCTTGGGACCAACTTTTAGCTGTCCACTCTGGAAACTCCTGCCCTGGGGTCTGCAGGCAGATTGAACTGACCCCTGAGGACCAAGTGACCCTGACTCTCCTGAGATTGCTGGGCTACTCCCACCCCCAGGCAGTGCAGAGTGCCGAGTGCAGAGGTGAGCTGCTTTGGCGCCCGCCTTGGGACCAACTTCCACCTGCCCGCTCTAGTAATTCCCACCCCAGGATCTGCAGGTGGATTGAATTGTGCCCTGAGGACCAACTAACCCATAGTCTGCTGACATCTCTGCCCTAGTCCCACTCTCACCCACCTGGAGAGCAAGTGCCTCAGACCCACCTGCACCCACCTTGAGAACATGAGAGTATCAGAGCCAACTGCACCCCCTGAAGAGAACCTTAGACCCAGACACACCAGGAAAGGAAGAGACACCGCCTGCACCCACTGGAAGAGGAGATGTGAAGACAATAAGATAAGAACACATCCAACAACAGGAAAACCATTATGACACCATCAGAGTCTAGGGACTCTACACTAGCAAGACCTGAACATCCCAACACAGATGAAGCAGAAGACAGCAACCTTAGAAACAACTTCATGCAGATGATAGAGAGCCTAATAAAGGAAATGAGAAAATCCTTCAGAGAAATGGAAGAAGACAAACCAAAAGATGCAAGAAATCAAGGAGAGCCAAGAAAATACAATTAAAAAGCTGTATGAAACAGTTCAGGACCTGAAAACTGAAACAGAGACAATAAGGAAAACACAAACTGAGGGAATGCTGGAAATGGAAAAGCTGAGTAAACAATCAGGAACCACAGATGCAAGCATAACCAATAGGATACAAGAGATGGAAGACAGAATCTCATATACTGAAGATTAAACTAGAGGAAATAAATTCATCAAGCAAAGAAAATCTTAAGTCCAACAAAATCTTAACACAAAATATCCAGGAAATATGGAACACCGTGAAAAGACTGAACCTAAGGATAATAGCTATAGAAGAAGGTGAAGAAACCCAACTAAAAGGTGCAGAAAACATATTCAACAAATCATAGAAGAAAACTTTCCTAACCTAAAGAAAGACATGCCAATGAAAGTACAAGAAGCCTACAGAACACCAAATAGAGTGGACCACAAAAGAAAGTCCCCTCGTCACAAAATAATCCAAACACCAAACATACAGAATAAAGAAAGAATATTAAAAGCAGCAAAGGAAAAAGGTATAAAGGCAAACCTATCAGAATTACACCAGACTTCTCCATGGAAACCCTGAAAGCCAGAAGGACCTGGATAGATATTCTACCAATTCTAAGAGAAGATGAATGCCAGCCCAGACTACTATACCCAGCAAAGCTTTCAATCACTATAAATGGAGAAAATAAGATATTCCACGACAAAACCAGATTTAAACAATATGTAACCACTAATCCAGCCCTACAGAAAGTACTAGAAGGAAAACTCCAACCTAAGGAAATTAACTACACTCACATAAACATAGGCAATAGATAATCCCACTTTACCAAAACCCAAAAGAAAAAGCAGGGTAAATCCACATACAATACCACTACCAACAACAAATCAAAAACAAACAAGAATAAGCACTCAATGGTCCTTAATTTCCATCAATATTAATGGTCTTAACTCACCTGTAAAAAGACACAGGCTAACAGAGTGGATACGAAGACAGAATCCATCCTTCTGCTACATACAAGAAACACACCTCAACTTCAAAGACAGACATTACCTCAGAGTAAATGGTTGGGGTAAGATATTCCAATCAAATGGACCCAAGAAATGAGCTGGGGTAGCTATCCTAGTATCTAACAAATTAGACTTCAAACTAAAATCAATCAAAAGGGATGAAGAAGGTCATTTCATACTCATCACAGGAAAAATCCATCAGGAAGAAATCTCAATTCTAAACATTTATGCCCCAAATACAAAGGCACCAACATTCGTAAAAGAAACATTATTAAAACTCAAATCACAAATAAGACCTCACACAGTTATAGTGGGAGACTTCAACAGCCCACTCTCACCACTGAACGGGACCACCAGACAGAAACTTAACAAAGAGACAAAGGAACTAACAGAAGTTATGACCCAATTGAGATTAACAGGCATCTATAAAACTTTCCATCCAAACACAAAAGAATTTACTTTTTTTTCAGCATCACATGGAACCTTCTCTAAAATCGACCACGTACTCGGCAACATAGCAAACCTCAACAGGTACAAAATAATTGGAATAATCCCCTGTGTCTTATCAGACCACCATGCTTTAAAGTTAGAATTCAAAAACAACACAAATTGCAGAAAACCTATCAACTCGTGGAAATTGAACAACATGCAATTGCACCATTCCTGGGTCAAGGAAGAAATAAAAAAAGAGATTAAAGTCTTCCTAGAATTCAATGAAAATGAAGACACAACATACGCAAACTTATGGGACAGTTTGAAAGCAGTACTAAGAGGAAAGTTCATAGCACTAAGTGCCCACATGAAGAAACTAGAGAATAGTCACACCAGAGACTTGAAGTCACAGCTGAAAGCTCTAGAACAAATAGAAGCAAATTCACCCTGGAGGAGTGGACACCAGGAAATAATCAAACTGAGGGCAGAAACCAATAAAATTGAAATAAGGGAAACAATTCGAAATATCAATGTAACAAAGAGTTGATTCTTCGAGAAAATCAACAAGATAGACAAACCTTTATCTAAATAACCAAAAGGCAAAAAGAGAACATACAAATTAACAAATTCAGAAATGAAAAGGGGGACATAACAATGGACACTGAGGAAATCTAGAGAATCTTCAGGTCATACTTTGAAAACCTGTACTCCACAATTAAGTCCAAATAGATCAACGACCTCAACATAAATCCAGCCACACTGAACCTATCAGAAGATAAAGTTGGAAATACCCTTGAATTAATTGGTACAAGAGACTGCTTCCTGAACATAACACCAGTAGCACAGACACTGAGATCAACAATTAATAAATGGGACCTCCTGAAACTGAGAAGCTTCTGTAAGGCCAAGGACACAGTCAGCAAGACAAAACAGCAGCCCACAGGCTGGGAAAAGATATTCACCAACCCTACATCTGACAGAGGGCTGATCTCCAAAATATACAAAGAACTCAAGAAGCTACTCTCCAAAACACCAAACGATCTAATTAAAAAGTGGGGTACAGAACTAAATAGACAATTCTCAATAGAGGAATCTAAAATGGCTGAAAGACACATAAGAAAGTGTTCAACATCCTTAGCCATCAGGGAAATGCAAATCAAAACAACTCTGAGATACCATCTTACTCCTGTCAGAATGGCCAAAATCAAAAACACCAATGATAGTTTATGCTGGAGAGGATGTGGAGAAAGGGGAACACTTCTCCACTGCTGGTGGGAGTGCCAACACGTACAGCCACTTTGGAAATCAGTATGGCGACTCCTCAAGAAAATGGGAATCAGTCTACCACAAGATCCAGCAATTCTGCTCCTAGGCATATACCCAAAAGAAGCACATTCATACAACAAAGACATCTGCTTAATGATGTTCATAGCAGCACAGTTTGTAATAGCCAGAAACTGGAAGCAGCCTAGATGCCCCTCAACTGAAGAATGGATGGAGAAAATGTGGTACATTTACACAATGGAGTACTACTCAGCAGAAAAAAACAATGGAATCTTGAAATTTGCAGGAAAATGGATGGAACTCGAAGAAACCATTCTGAGCGAGGTAACCCAATCACAAAAAGACAAACATGATATGTACTCACTCATATGTGGATTTTAGACATAGGGTAAGAGATTACCAGCCTACAATCCACACTGCCAGAGAAACTAGTAAACAAGGAGGATCCTAAAAGAGACAAACTTTGTCCCCTGGAGAAGGGGAAAGGGTCACCATCCCCTGAGCAAATTGAGAACATGGGAAGAGGGGGGAGGGAGCTAGGAGAATGAGAAGGGAAGAAGAGGAAGGATGCAGAGGTCATGAGGGAGCAGAAAGGTTGAGTCAGGGGAAGAATAGAAGAAAGGATATGTGATAGGTAGGGTTTAGTTGGGGGGGTGGTAGGGGAGGACGGGAGGGAGAAGGGAACTGGGATTGTCATGTAAATCAATCTTGTTTCAGAAGATTTGGTGGACTTTGCAAAGCCCCCATTGAGGGCCCTACCCTGCCTGGGGAGTGTTGGGTGGATGGGGTGGGGGTAGGTTGGGGTGGGGGAGGAGGGATGGGGGTGAGGGGAGGGAGAGGGAGAGGGGACTAACATGTGAAACAAGCTTGTTCCCTAACTTGAACTAATAAAAAAATAAAAAAATAAAAAAAATAAAAAATAAACATCACAGTATTTACAAAAAAAATCTTGTTACTAATTCAAATAAAATAATCTGCAAAAAAAACGAAAAACAATATTGTTTCTAATTCAAATTAAAAAATGGAAAAAAAATAAAAAATGAAGAGGCCATGAAGTTAGGGGAGTAGTAGACAGGACACAGGGGAAAATGTAATAAAATTAATTTTAATTAACTAATTAATTAACTTACACATATGTGGAGACCAGAGGTTCACATCTGGACATCTTCCTCAGATGTTTCTCCCCCTTCTGAAACTGATTTTAACATTTTAATTTCATGCAATAGACTCACAACATTAATAGTTCAATATATAATTGGCATGGCAAAACTGTTGATGAGATTGTTTACTTCCTTTCTTAGCTCTAAATTCTTAAAATCTAGCATGGGTTTTACTCACTATGCACGTAGCAAAATCTCAAGTTCTCAGTAACCAAATGTTCTGGGGCTCAGTGGGCAAAGGCACCCTCCACTGAGGCCCAGAGCCTGAGTTTGATCCCCAGGATCCACAAGGTAGAAGGACAGAGCTGACTCCCAAAAGTTGTCCTCTGACCTCCACGTGCACACCCACACATGTGCACACCTGTTATGATAAAGCCCGAGGGGGACCTTGGCGGATTCCATGGCAGATGAGGGTGTCTGAGGCAGAGGGACAAATATGCCAGGCAGACAGAGCTTAGTGAGAAGTTTTATTAGAAAAAGGAGGGAGGGGAAAGGGGGAGGGAAAGAGAAAAGAGGTATAGAGACACAGAGACACAGAAAGGACAGAAGAGAAGAGGGAGACAGGAAAAGTCCTGTCTGCCCCAGGGGAACAGAAGGAAAGAGAGCAAGATAGCATAAGAGGGTGGGGTCTTTCTTTTAAAGGGGTCCTTTGCATCTGCGTCCAGACTAGTACTCATAGAACCCTGGGCTGGCCAGAGTACTGCCTGAGGGCATTCTGCCAGGTGATGGGGCAAGCCAGCATAATGCCTGAGTCCTTACAACACCCACACAATGTACACCCACATACATGCACACTCACACACATGTCCACACACATACACACCCATACACATGCATACAGACAGGAGACCTCAATACATGGCTAATAACACTGATACCTACAGTTCTTTTCTCAGGGGTGTTCTTCCGGTTTGATAGCCTGTTCCCATTTAGCAACAAGGCCCCTAAACACACAGATTGGATAGTCTTTATTACTGATGTGTTCCAAACATCTAAAACTCTAGGATTTCAGTCTGCCAGCCTGTTGAGCATGTTTGATGAGAAGGTAAGTATGCTGGCCTTACTTTCTGCTTTGAGATATTTGCCTGGCGATGTCTACTTGCCCAGTGCTCAGAAAAATACCTTGAGTGTCCTTCTGAGGAGGGAGTGTCACTGAGATCTTCTGTTGTATTAAACATTCCTTTTCTCAATCATTTTCAGTTTTTTTCAAAAGCATTGGGGGGGGCTGGAACTTATCAGTGAAAGGCACATACTGTAAATGTTTAAAGATATGTATTTTTTCTGACATGAGGGTACAATAAGGAGGAGAGCCTGACTTGTGTTATGTGTCAGTTGCCATGTTTTGAATTTTCTCATTCTTTTGGATTTCAAGCTACCAGCAGGGTATCTGCTCCTGCAGTGGAGAAGGGACTTGTCCTGCTGAATGTAGCTCTGATGAGCCAGATCCAGCACGTGACTATGTAACAGAGGATTTGCCAAAGTAGATGGTGTTTGATGGGTAGCCTAGGTAACTCTGATGTTTCACCACCACTATCTTAATGAATCACGTTGGCAAATGGATGGAGCAGGTATTATTACTATTTTACAGCTGTGGAAAATAAGGCTGAAGGCAGGTAGCCTAACTTGCTAATGCATGGAGTTATACCTTGGCAAAATTAAGGACCAGCTCTTCCTTTTTCTCCTTCACTCTTCAATTCTCTCCTTGTGTATTGGGCTACCCATGCACTATCTGAGAAAGAATCTTATCTCATACCTGGAGTGGGGTTCTGTGCTATCTCGCCCTTAACAAGCTACCCCAAAGAAGTAATCACAGGATGTGTGGCTCCTCACCCAAGGTTCGCCCCACTTCATTTCCTGCTCCTGGGAACTGTGTGCACTCTTTCGACTTCAGAGATCAGAAACCTGCTGGGTACCGCGATGAGAAACTATCCATGGGACTCCATGGGACTCCAAGTGTTTGCCAGTTGCTGTGCTTCTGGGGCCTTCCTCTGCCTGCTGGGCTCATGGTGCCTACGACATGAGAAAAGACATAAGACAATGCGCTAGGGATGGGCGAGCATTAGCACAGCACACTTCACATTTCACTTTCATTTCCTTCCCAGGAGTCTGCTGTAGCCAAGGGCAAGCACATCCGGAGGATGCTTCGGAGAAACGGAACTAGAGCAAAATCAGTGGGTAAGGAAGGCAAGGGGCAATTTTTTGAAGCACAGTTCAGTTTTTTAACCCCACAATTAGCCTGCTTTCTTTTCGCGTATAAAGTCCTATTTAGCTGCTCACTGCCACCTGCACATACAGTACCAGTCATTACGCTTCCCTTTTCCCTTCTGTAGAGTCAGAAACGGTCGCTCCTGCTAATTATCCAGTGGTACAATGAGGCATGTGATTTACGCCCATCTCCTCTCCTTTTCCTGAAGATTCTATCGTTATCCCTATTTTAATCTTGGAAACAGGGCTAAAGTCCTGTTTGAGTAATTAGACCCTAACTACTCTGCAGCATAGCACAGATGTGAACCTGAGTTGGCCTTGCTTCCATGCGCGCATCTCTGCTGAATGGAGCAGTGAGTCCCACTCACTCGGCAGCCTCTCTAGAGCTCTTTCTCAGGTCGTCCATTCCCACTGTTCCCTGTTTGCCTAGTCAGCTGATGCAATCTCAGTGTGCGCATGAGGCAAATGGCACCTGGTATGTGGGAAGACAGATAATTAAGATTCTTTCCACCCCCTATTCTGTTTAGTTAGACAAACAGCAGCTAATGAAGCTTGCTGATGTCTGTTCCAGTCCTGTGGGGAGGTGTGGCGCTCACACACCCATTTCACAGATCAGCTGGGCAAGCAGAGGATTGAGGAGCAGAACTACTAAAAACAAATAGGAAGAAAAACCCAACACTACTCCACTGAGATTTAAGTGCCTACTCAACTTGATAACCTCTGAGATAATGCTATCATGCTTCTACTTTATTCTGAAAGGGCCACTTCAGTATTTTTGAGAAGGGCAAACGATTTGAAGGGCTAGGTGTGTTTTCTCCATACTGTACTTCTCAAGACCCTTTTGGTGTTCTCTTAAAAAGGAAATAGTGCACATAATAATAAAAAAAAAACAGTAATGCATACTTTATGAAAAGTTTCCCATATGTTTATTTAGTGTGTGTGTGTGTCTGTGTGTGTGTGTGTGTGTGTGTGTGTGCAAGCATGCATGTGCTCATCTACATGCTCGTGTGGAGGTTAAGAAGACAAATTGTGGGAGACAGTTTTCCCTTCCACCATGTGGGTTCCAGGGGTTGAACTCAGGTCATCAAAGATGGCAGCAAACACCTTAAACAGCTGTGTCATCTTACCTGCCTGGTAATAATGAATTCTTCACCCTGCAGGGGACCTGGGAATGTATCCTTTGCAAGGAAATACAGTTGCACTGAAGAACTTTAGAAGGCAGGTGAAAATCTTCTTTCCAATTAGGACAGACACACAGAATACCCAGGGATCTGCAGAGACAGATGCACAGTGGCATTTGGAAAAATGGGACAAGAATCCAGCCTATGACATACGAATGGTGTCAAGTCAGCATGGGCTATTCTCTGGCTTCGATGTCATGGGCAGCCCCACTCCTTGACTGAGAAGGTCAAAGACACATGTTTCCACTTGTTTGCAGTGAGGCGGGATCATTTGGAATTCAGCCTGGGTGATGACTGGGTGGTTAGAGCACTGTCTGCTCTTCCAGAGAATCACTGTTCAGTTCCCAGAGCCCATAAGGTGACACAAAGCCATCTCTAACTCCAGTTCCAGGAGATCTGATGCCCTCTGCTGACCTCTCAGGCACCTGTATGCAAGTTGTGCACAGACACATGCAGGCAAAACAGCCAAACACATGTTAAAAATATGCACATGAGGTAATGTACATATCTTGTATTGACTGGTTCTATAGATTTTTATTGCCCTCTGCAGGATACCCACATACCCTATGCTAAGCTGAGGACAGATGGACAGATGGACAGATGGACCATCCTTCCCTTTGTGAACACTTTGGTTCTACTGCAAAGAAAGATATTATTCAAGTACAAGACTGTTGAGTTTCCTACAAATAACCATACCCACAGTTTCCAGGGAGGGGTGGGTGTCATCATTTCAAAAACAGAAAAACAAGTATCCAGAAAAATCTAGACTCACAAATCTGGAAAATGTGACTGTCCTAGACTTTACTTAGATTTCAGATTCCTGCTGTGCCCAAATGTAGGGACATTCCATTCAGTTTGCACTGAACTGATAGGCTAGAAGTAAACAAGACCAAGAGGGCAAACAACAAGATGAAAGCAAGGCCAGCTCAGAGTGGCAGAGCACAGCCAACATGAGTAGGTGGAGGGCATAGGGCTTGCCACTGAGCTGCTACAGATCAAAACCATGTTTTTGTCCCTCTCACTTCCTATCTGGTGAGGTAAATAAGTGCTGTCCATCTGCCACCCTCCAGGCACCCTGAATGAGACAAGGTAAACACAGTGGGAGTCAGGAATGGTACCTCCACCTGGACCTGCTTCCTCGGGTTTCAATTCCATCTTCTGCCGCAGCTGGCTCAACATAGTCTGGTTGACTGAGCTGTAGAGCTAGGGACCCAGTAATGCCAGCAAAGAAAGAGGATGAGGTTATAAACGACCTCTGGCCTGTGTGTCTGTTTTCATACTCTTTCCTCCCTGTGCTGTGATAGTACCAGAACCATCCCAGAAATGACAAAGTTAAGAAGGACCAGGACTCACATGAGAATTGTCATTTGAATCACTTCCCAGAGCCCTCTCTCATCTGATTTTAAAAGCATCTTTTGACAGAAGAAGAAGAAGAAGAAGAAGAAGAAGAAGAAGAAGAAGAAGAAGAAGAAGAAGGAAAGAAAGGAAGGAAGGAGCATCTTTTGAGCCCCTGTTGCTTACTAAGTACTTTTCTAAGTCTCGGAGCTATTAAATTGAGCAAGATAAATAAACTCTTGAAGCCTAGAGAGATGGCTCAGTGATTAACATTGGCTGTTCTTCCAGAGGACCCGAGTTTGGTTCCCAGCCCCCACACTGTGTCACCCACAACCACCCATAACTCCAGTTCCAGAGGATTCAGTGACCTCTCTTCTGGCCACCACAGCACCTGCATGCATTTGGTACACATACAGAAAAGCTGGAATACACCTATACGTATGAACAAAAAGAAACAAATAAAAATTTAACAGACAAACAAGATCATCTTCAACTGATAGTCTATGCAATAATAACCAGCATTGGCATTACGATACAAGAAAGAGAGAGGATTTTTTTTTTAATTTTTGTTTTTATTTGTTACTATCCTCCAGCTGAGGGTCTCCAGCTGAGGCTTACAAATTGGGCTGGCAAAAGGTGGATTGAGAGAAAAGACAGCAGAGTTTCTGAGCAGGGCTTCCAGAAGGAATCATATGCACGAGGAACTAGAAGGGCTGACTATGACTCAGGCTTACACAACAGAAGAAGCACAAAATGAAGGCACTTTTTCCAATGAAAATGAGCATAAGATATGAGATGCAAGGCTCAAAGGAGAGAGGCAAACAGTGAGCTGTAAAGGAACATGTGGATGATGTCACCGCAGGTGTAGTGATTCTGCTGCAATGTTATCCACTCAACAAATTATGAGTCAAAGCCAACTTTACTGTATGGTATGTTGCCAGTAAATAGACACTACAGAGGACATCTATCACATACATTGTTTATTTTCCTATTATCAAGATTAACTGTTTGGGGGGCCTTTAGAGGGGTGGGGTTCGAGATAGGGTTTCTCTGTGGCTTTGGAGGCTCTCCTGGAACTAGCTCTTGTAGATCAGGCTGGTCTCAAACTCACAGAGATCCACCTGCCTCTGCCTCCTGCGTGCTGGGATTAAAGGTGTGCACCACCAATGCTGGCTAACTAAATGTTTTTAACTCATCTTTCATTGCTACAAATTTCACCCATTTATATGCTGCCATTTTGGTCACAGTTAATGACTTGGGGTGTTTTTCCAAGAAGACTTGAAAGATACCTAGGGATGTGAAGAATTTATGTAAAAGGCAATCCCAGGAAGATCTGGGGATAGGTAAAAGAAAAATAAAAAACATGGGAGATATCAAAAAATGAGGCCTCTGCATAGACAACTGGAGCTTGTGCCTGCTGAAGGGTTCGGAGAAATCCTGGAGATCATACTGTCCAGCTATCTTGACTAAATTAGAAACTTCAGCCAGGACCTTCCAAGGTCAGTTGTGAATTTCGTGAAAATGGCCTACAGTCCACCTGAAGGCAATTGAGGAAGAAAAGGTTTATTTGGCTTTACACTTCTAGATAATAGTGTATGATTGAGGGAAGTCAAGATAGGGACTTCAGATAGGAACCTGGAGCAGAAACCAGGCAAGAACACATTTACTGCCTCACACTCAGCTAGCTTTCCTGTGTAGTCCACACCTACCTGCCGAGGAATGGTGCCACCCACATGGCCTGGGACCTCCTACATCCATTGTCACTCAAGATGATCTCTCACAGACATGTCCACTGGTCAGTCTGGAGTAGAAAATCGCTCAGGTGACTCTGTGACAAGCTGACAGCTGAAGCTAAATAGAACTACTTGCACATAAGGCTGTGGGCCATCGTCGCCCCCCTAAAGACAAGTTTTTATGACAGAAAGAGATATATATGGTTATTTGAACCCAAGACTAAAACAAGCTGGGAGGCGGTTTTATGATACGGCTTGAGAGGAACCTTGGTGGGAAGCCCCACGGTTGAGAAACAACACGCCATGCAGACTGAGTTTATGTGGGGAGTTTTATTGAGGGACGGGAAGACAATGGGAAAAGAGAAGGGAGAGAGGAGAAAGAGGGGGGAGGAGGGAGGGAGGGAAGGAGGGAGGGAGGGAGGGAGAGGGATAGAGAAAGGGAGAGAGAGAAAGAGAGAGACAGGAAAAGACCTACCTGCCTCTTCAGAAGAACAGTGGCAATAGGGAGGGAGTGGGCGGAACTTGTCTCTTAAAGGGGCCTGCATACAGAGCCAGGGTAGAGCTTGCCATGCGAGCACTCTGCCAGTTCCCCAAGGGGCAGGCAGATGTCCCTGGATGATAAGAGTGGTGGTGCACACGCCTTTAATCCCAGCACTGTAGAGACAGAGGCAGGCAGATCTCCGAGTTTGAGGCCAGCCTGGTCTACAGAGCAAGTTCCAGGACAGCCAAAAACCCTTCTATACCGAGAAACCCTGTATTGGGAAATAATAATAATAATAACTGTTGCAAGTTACCGTACTCAGACACTTCTTGTGGGAAGGGGTAAGAAAACGCAGCACCAACAACTAAGGCGCTGGGAGTCAGTGAGTAGCAGAGCAGGCTGCAGACTCATTTATTAAGGAAGTTAGGCCTGCCTTTATACCCCCTCCCAAGGTCCTATTGGCTCAGGCGGCTGACTCCGCTGCATATCCTTTCCTCATTGGTTTCTCTGGGTTAGGTGTCTCTCTGTCAGCAGTGTCTGGGCGTTGAGGTAGGCTTGACGGTTTGGCTCAGGGAGGAAGTGCGCATCATGCAAGCGCATGCACATACAGGCTGGCCTGGGCACCTGGGACAGGGCGACTGCAGCTTGGGTAGGCTGGCGGTAGTTTCTCCTCCAAATAATAACAGCAAATGTAAATCTTACATCGATAGAAGCAGTAGAGGTGAAAGCCAATAGTAGAAATAAAATGGGATGCTAGACAAATGCTGTACCATCGAGCTACTCTGAAGCCTCTAAAACAGAATCCGTGAGAGAGAGAGAGAGAGAGAGAGAGAGAGAGAGAGAGTGTGTGTGTGTGTGTGTGTGTGTGTGTGTGTGTGTGTGTGTGTGTGTGTGTTCTGAAAGAAAGCAGGAAAAGAAAAGGGAATAAACAAATGGGAAATGCAGGAAATAAACTACTGCATGGTGAATATAAAAATAAACACAGCAAATTGGCACTACATGAGCTGGCTGAGGACAGTATAGTCCTGCTAATAGAGTGTTTGCTTAGTGTGCACAAGACCTAGTATCATATAACCTGGGTGGGGTGGTGCAGACCTGTAATCCCAGCACTTGGGAGATGGAAGCAGGAAGATCAGAAGCACAAGGTCATTACAAACTTTCTCTCCACTGCCTAGCCTTCATAGTGCTATCCACGCCACTGGGGGGGGGCAGGGGGGGGGAGATGGTCTTACCCATCTGAGAATCCTGCATGCTATAGGAAATGCCTGTTGCTATCATAGTGACATGGCAGTTATCGGGGTAACCAGCCACTTTCTAATTGAATTTAAGAGCTGCTCCACATGGAAAAAATTGTCTGGTGTTATAAACCTGGTCGAGGACCCATGGCTAGGTGAGCTAAGCTCTAAGATAGTGGTTCTCAACCTCCCCAATGCAACTCGTTACTCAAAATCATCATGATGTGGTGACTCTCATAAAATTATTTCGTTGCTACTTTGCAAGTGTAATTTTGCTACTGTTATGAACTGTAATGTAATAAATGTCTGATATTTCCGATGGCCTTAGTTGACTCCCCCATCAGGTCTAGAGCGGCATGTTGAGAACCATTGACCTAGAATAAACCTACTACTTTTGTACTGCTAAGTGGACCTGCTGTCAAACGACATTCTGCACATTTATCTTTTTATTTATTTTATTATTGTTTATTTACACGTAATATGTGAATGTCTACATATGTGCATGTACCTAAAGTTCTGGCATCCTCTGGGGCTGGAGTTATAAGTACCTGGTGTGGGTGCTGGGAATTGAACTTGGGTCCCCTGCAAGAGCGATACATGTTTTTACCACTGAGCCATCTCTCCAGCCCCACGTTTATATTTTATACACATAGATTAGTGTATAGAGAAGACTCCAATATTGGGCGGCAGACAATGCAGAGACTCGTAACTGGTCAAAGTGCTGACAATAGGTGCCTGTTGGGTACTCACCCTTAAATGGGACATCTATATCAATTCTACTTCGAGGCTCAGGGTTCATCTCAGAGGAGGGACAAAGTGAATGTAAAAAGAGGCAGAGGAGGGGAGGGACTGCTGTGAGCTGCTATCTTCTGGACATGGCATGCCTGTTGCTCTCAGGAGCTCACAGCAGCTACCGTGAGTTGCACAAGGTCAAGCCAGCCCACATCCAGTATGAATGGGAGAGTGGCTCGGGAGACTCCATTCCTAGTTTGAGAAGCTGCTGGTGGTTGATGACAGTTAGGGGAGGTGAAGTAATTTTTCTTCAGGAATGTGGTCAGTGATGGACCAGCCCAACTCCATCTTAAGGATGGAAGCCATTTTGTTCTAAGATCAGAACGAGTTCATTTCTGTTTCCTGCAAAATTCAAGCTGACCATGTTTTAACCTGTTTCTGGAATTTGACCTGCTCCCACCCTATGGAGTCTGACTCACACCTTGAATTTATGCTGATAAGATAATATGTTCTGCCAAATAATTCCAAAATGTTCAGCCAAGTTCCCGTGTAACCAAAATCCCTCTAGAAATCCCCCAACCCTTGACAATCTCCTAGCCTTGCAGTTTTTGGGGGTATATAAGCCCCATTTTTTCCCCTATGTTTAATGCCATATTTCTGAAACTCTGATTTAGGGAGATAGCCAAGAAGGACAAAAAATAAAGCTTGCTTAATGTGACCAAGAATTTGGGTAATGGCCTTTGCTCTTGTTTGGTGGGATTAGTGGATTAGCAGTCACAGGCAGGCTACCCATGCTTCAGCAGATGGCCCTACATCCGTGCACATGTAGACAGCCCTTACTGAACTTGGTGGGTTATTAAAAACAAAAAGAAGAGGAGGAGGAAAAGAAAGAGATGATGGTGGAATGAGATACATTGGGGGTTCAGGAAAAGTGGAAGGAGGGATTTGTGTTGGATGTGATCAAAACACATTGTAAACATGTGTAAATTTTTTGAAGATTGAATTAAAAATATTTCAATGGCACATGCCTTTAATCCCAGCACTCGGGAGACAGAGGCAAGAGGATTCCTGTGAGTTGAAGGCCAGCCTGGCCTTACAGAGCAAATTCCAGGACAGCCAGAGCTACATAGTGAGACCCTATCTCAAAAAAATTAAATAAATAAATAGATAGACAAACAAATAAAAATAAGGTTATCCTCCGCTATACAGGAAATTTTGAAGACAGCCCCTTTCCAAAAAAATAAAAATGAAAGAAAGAAGGGACGAGAAGGGAGGAGGGAAACACAGTATGCCAAATTTTGTGAGGTATAGTTAAAATAGTTTTTAGAGAAAACTTTCTATCATGAAAGGTTTGTATTTGGAGGAAAAGGGGGGGGAGAGAAAGAAAAGAAAGGGTCTGGAAAAGTAGCTCATTGGGTAAAATGTATGTCTGGCAAGTCCAAGGCCACAGACTCAATCCCTATGTAAAACAACTGAGCGCGGCGGTGCTTGGAATCCTAGCACCACAGAGGTAGAGCTAAGATCCTGGGGTTCGCTGGCCACCAGATTTGTGTAATTGATAAGATGTGGGCTAAAGAGAGATCCTGTGCCCAAAGAGGGGACAGTGTTTGTGAGGATGTTACCTCAGGCATTCCTCTGTGCACACACACAGAGAGATACGCACAGATACACACACACACACACACACACACACACACACACACACACACACACACACAGATACACAGAGAGAGGTATATATACATACAAACGCATATATACACAGAGATACACACACAGAGAGATACACACACACATACACACAGAGAGATACACACAGATACACACACACACACACACACACACACACACACACACACACACACACACACAAATATATAAATATTAAAACTAAATAATGGCCAGAGAGACGGCTGTGCCGTGAAGAGTGCTTGCCGCTTTTGCTGAAGTTCTGTGTTCAGTCCCCAGCACTCATGTCAGGTGGCTCACCTATCACTCAAGCTCCAGGTGACCTGTTGCCCTCTTCTGGCCTCCACACGCAGGTGTATGGACACATCTCTGGCTGTCCAGGAACTCACCCTGTAGATCAGCCTGGCCTCGAACTCAGAGATCCTCCTGCCTTGCCTCCCTAGTGCTGGGATTAAAGGCATGCACTACCATGCATGGCTAAAATAGATATTTTTTAAATAGAAAAAAGAGAAGAAATTCTTGGGCTAAGAGGCTACAGAAAGGGGAACAAATACTCCCTCGGAAAAAAAAAAAAAAGGAAGTACATGATGAAGATAAGATTCAAACCAGTGAAATAGTATAGGAGAAATGAATAACTCAGAAAAGGTGGCTACTTAAGAAGTGAGTAAAATTGACCAACTCCAAACTTGACTAATGGGAAATAAAAGAAAACACACCAATCATCAATGTGAAGAGGGTCGAAGACAGCCCGGCGGTGGGGGCCTATGCCTTAATCCCAGCACTCGTGAGGCAGAAGCAGGTGGATTTCTGAGTTCTACAGAGTGAGTTCTAGGACAGCCAGGGCTGTAACACAGAGGAACCCAGTCTCCAAAAAAACAAACCAACCAAAAACAACAATAAAAAGAAGATTATAAACAAAACCAGGTCTTGGGGGCCGGTGTCTATGATCTCAACACTTGGGAGGCAGAAGGGTCAAGAGGTCAAGGCCACCCAGGATTGGGTAAGACACTGTCACCCAAAACACCAAACCAGAAAGCAATATGTCTCAGCAGCTTGAGGGCACTTGCCGACAAGCCTGATGGTGTCCTGGGTCCTCACAACACACTTCCATAACTTAAAAAAAAAAAATTACTGTGAATCTGGGGGTGTCACTCAATTGGAGTGGTTGCCTATCATTCATCAAGCCCCAGATTTAATACCAAGTACCACATAAACCAGGTATAGTGAGTGACACATGCCTGTAATCCCGGCACTCTAGAGGTGAGGGCAAGAGGTCGTCCTTGACTACATAAAGTTTGAAGCCAACCTGCGCTACATGAGACAGCATCTCAAAAATAAATAAATAAATAAATAAATAAATAAATAAATAAATAAATAACCAAAACTTTTTTGAGTTGGAGTCCCCTGTGTGCACAGGTCAGCTGACGGCTCGCTGGTGCCGGCTGACAGTGCTATCCAACATCCTGCTCTGACTGAAGAATTTGCTCCAAAGCTCCTATCCACTGTATTTGTTGATTGCCCTCTGTGAAAGAGAACTTCATCATGGCCAGGTCATATACCACGTTTCTAAGCAGTTTACACCTGTGAGTAATTGCTGAGGAAAACAAAGGTCTATGCTCTTGGCCCAATTGGGAGCAGCTCTTCTGGGCCATGTGGCCCATGGAACTGTATTGTAGATCAATTTATCCCTTTGTTTAGTATTTCTTCTTTCTTTTCCCTTTAATGGTTGATCATTCTCCAGTTAGTTCCTTGCATATTAATATCTTCCTCAGAGCTTTGCCTCAGGAAATACAGCCTGAGACGTAAACATCTTTGCACAGACATTTATAGGGGGGACCAGCATGGAGAAAGAGGAGCACAAAGTCCCATGCATAACCAAAAATCTGCAATTCTGGTTCATTTGTTTTGAGAGAGAGAGAGAGAGAGAGAGAGAGAGAGAGAGAGAGAGCGTGAAGTTGGGAGGGTACAGAGGTAGGGGACCTCTGGGAGGAGTTGGGGGAAGGTTAAGACATGATCAAAACTTAATACATAAAAATTTAAATTTAAATAATTTTTTTTCAAAAAGAAGGAAAAGTGAGGGACGGAGAGATGGCTCAGAAGTTAGCAGTGATTACTATGCAAGCATGAAGGTCTGAGTTTGGATCTCAGCATACACATAAAAGCCAGATGTGGGCTCATGCAAGCCTGCAACTAGGGAATGGAGATAGGACAAATTGTGTGTGTGTGTGTGTGTGTGTGTGTGTGTGTGTGTGTGTGTGTGTGTGTACAAACTCTGGGTTCAGCAAGAGGCTCTGCCTCAGAGGAACAAGACCAAGTAAGAGAGAAGACACCTGACACCTCCTCTGGCCTCCACACACCTCCCTGTCCACCCACACAGGCACATACCTCACACACACAATTTTAAAAAAGAAAAGATGATTACCAAGGGGCACCTGGGAAGAGGGGCCAGAAAGAACAGAGACAGAAGATGGTGTGCTGTGAAGGCTGTCTTCAGGGTGCAGTGTGACTCTTGCACTCTTGAACCCATAGCATCTGCAGTCCCCTAAACAAGACCAAGCCACTCAACTTGTCATCATGGTTGGGGGATGAGCTCACGAAACCCTCCCTAAAGGGCTACTGGCAGCAACTGGCTCCTGGGGTAGAGGAGGTCATTTTCTTCCGTGGTATAGCCACTGTTAAATTGCCCATGCTCTAATAAAATTTAGTTGGCCAAACATACAAAAGAGCAAAGACAAGCAAAGGCTGGTGGAAGGGGGCTTATTGGAAAGGCTCGCTGGGAGTGGGGGGGGGGGGTGATAGAGGCTGAAAATGACCAAAATGCAATACACACATATAGAAAATTATCAAAGGATAATAAATTATACACAGATTTTTAAAAAAGACACAAGAAAGAAAAGACAAAATTGAGCTGTTGAACAAAACAGGAAGAGAGCAAAGACATCTGGCAGTGGCAGGACGGAACGCCATCATTGCCATAATTTTAGGTTGCTGAGGTCAAGCCAGGAAAGCCCCTCCTCAGCTACATGGCTTACACTGAAGGTCCCTTGACATTAGGAAAATAGTTCTGGTTTAGTTTCTGCTCCTGGAGAAACAGGAATCTTTTGCTGTGAATGTGGTTTGTTTGAGCTGGGTATTTTGGCACAAATAAAATAAAAACAGAACCTGTGTCCACAAGGAGCTAACTTGACCCAGTATTACCAATCAATCCTAAGTCGAGGCTTCAGAATAGAAGGAAAAAATGGCTCTTTTCATCATTCATTCTCCTGAAATCCTTAACCTAAATTATCTTACTGAGTTACTCTTTTTCCTTATGTTACAAAGAGAAACACTTGTTCTCACTGGCCTCAGTTCTCAAATTCTTGTCTATCACTCAGCATTGTGGAGTGGGTTTGGTGTTGCTCTTTTGGCTTCTGCTTTTGTCTATAGAAATGAGCCAGGCAGGCCTTGATTTTTGTTTTTAATCTTTCATTTAAAGACTTTCTTTGATACCTTTGGTGCAACCCAGCATGTTATGTACACTATGTCAATACCTTCCAAGAAGATAACTCAAAGACCATACATTTTTCTATTAAAAATAAGATGTACCATCATCGTTTTCAAACATTATTGCACTTTAACTACTATAATTCCACAAAACATGCACAAAATAAACTGCTTACCAGTTTTTCTTGTTTTGTTTTGTTTTGGTTTTTTTTTTTACATTTATTTATTTTATGTGTGTGAGTGTTTTGCCTGCATGCATGTCTGTGCACTGTGTGTGTGTGCAGTGCCCTCAGAGGTCAGGAGAGGGCATTGGACCCTCTGAAATTAGAGTTACAGAAGATTATAATGCCTTGTGGGTGGTAGGGCCTGAACCTAGGTCCTCTGGAAGAACAGCCAGTGCTCTTTTTAGACCCCCGGAAAACTCAGGTATCCAGGGTCCCAGGCCACGACCGCAGTCACCCCAATCACCAGGCAGATTCGAGAGCTTGCTGCTAACTGCATGAGGCTTTATTGTAATTTAACAAGCTAACCCCATGTTACTTCGGGTCTATTGTCCACCCACCATGGCGGTTGACTACAAAAGACAGCTCCTAGGGGCTCCTGAGAGATCTTGTAGGGCAGCGTAAGGGGAGTGTCTAGGGGTACTCACAGGCTCAGGATTGGTGTGCCTCCAGGCTTGGAGGGCTTGCCCTGTGTTGATTGGTCAACTGGTTGTTATGGTCCATAGGCCCTCCCAGGGTGGTTGCTATGCTCTGTGCGTCATTGCTGTGTGCTTGTCCGTAAAGTACACCCAGGGTCGTAAAGCATAGCGCCACCAGCTAACTTCTGATTGGTTCCTTGTCATGAGGCAGGCAAGGTCATAGCGAGCATGTGTTACTGTCATGGCTGCCAAAATGGTGAGCTGGTCCCTTCCCTCTTAACCACTGATCTATCTTCCCAGCCCCTGAAGATTAGTTTTCACAGGCAGCTAACACCTTAAGCAGACGTCCCCGTCCAAAATTGTCTATTGGGTAGGACTGTTACACCACAAAGCTGAAGAGCATTGACCTTCCCCAAGTTGCACAGTGAAACCATCAATGATGCAGTGAAACATGTGACCCACATAGTCAGCCCAGGAACCTCCCTGTGCTTGTGGGCTTCAGTGGTCCACTGGGTGTCAGGTGTCTTCTGATTGCTTTCTGGGAGGGATGGATCCGTGAGAACAGCATCAAATAATTCATTTATGGACTCCATCACCTCAGTAAGAATTCAGTAGTAGCATCCACCTCCCTCCTCACTAACAGCCTGTAGGCTTCAGCAAACTTTCGGTGGTTAACACCATAATGGCCATGAAGGAACCAGCTTCCTTTTGGCAGCCATAACAGCCGAACACGTGCTTGCCATAAACCTGCCTTGGTCACGTAGAGGTCAGATGCCTGTCTTGTGACAAGGAACCAATCAGAAGTTAGCTGGTGGCACTATGCTTTACGACCCTGGGTGTGCTTTACAGACAAGCGCACGACAATGATGTAGAGAGCATAGCAACCACCCTGGGAGGGCCTATGGGCCATAACAACCAGTTGACCAATCAACACAGGGCAAGTCCTCCAAGCCTGGAAGCACACCAATCGTAAGCCTGTGCGTACCCCTAGACACTCCCCTTACGCTGTCCTATAAGATCTCTTGGGAGCCCGTAGGAGCCGTTTTTTCTAGCCGTCCGCCATGGCGGGTGGGTAAAAGACCCGAGCTAACATGGGGTTAGCTCGTTAAATTACAATAAAGCCTCATGCAGTTTGCAGCAAGCTCTCGAATCCGCCTGGTGATTGGGGTGACCGCGAACCTGGCCTGGGACCCCGGAAACTTGAGTTTTCGGGGGTCTAACAGCCAGGCTTGCATAAGATACAACTAAGGGAATGAGGCCACCGCAGCAAACATGAATACTGACTATGACATAGCCTTGCTTGGCTTTTCGTGCAGTCAGTCAGGTGAAGGGCACATGAGCCGGTTACAGATGGCGCTGAGGGGAAGTCAGGAGGGCGAGTACTGAGATGTTTACAAAAAAAAAGGGTGATTGGTTGCCAAGATTGAACCAGATGAGGTCACTGCATGAATGGCTCAAGGTCACTGCATGAATGGCTCGTGCTCACTAGGTAAAGCATGGGGCACCTAGGCCCATGATAGGCTGACTTTAAAACCCTTGGTTGGCTGTTACGCACCCCCTGCGGTTTTTTGCTTTAAAAGATGCTTGCTATAGGGCAATAAACAAGTTCCTGTTTGACTAGACTCCCCACTGTATCTGATTGTCTCCAGGATCGGGGAGGCTGGGGAACAGGTGAGGTGTACACTTACCTTTCCTTGGACCCAGCTCAGCCTTCTGTGTTTGAGCTAAGACCCTGCAGTCAGGTGGGATAGGAAGGCCTGTGGATTGGGCCCAGATGACTGGCAGTACTGCACATCACTGATAATGCTGCTTCTTCCGTAGCCCCAATGTGTACTCCTGTCCACCCATCTCCTGTCACTTGATGGTTGGTGAAAGGGGAAAGGAAGCAGAACTTGGTTTATCTGCTTGACTGGCAGATTTACTGAGACACAGTGCCTTTCTCCCATGTCTCCCTCCCAGCCTTTTCTTGGTTTTGTTTACATGATAGATATTCAACGGCTAACCATAATATAGTCTTCCAATAGAACAGCAGGAGATATAGTGGCTTATCTCCCTTCCTTGTGAATTCCATGGCAGAATGCCAACTTAAAAGATTTCTCTTGCCTTAGATTCTTAGATATTGTTAACAGTTTATCAGTCTTTGACTGGGAGATAGGTCATTGGATAAAGAGCTTGTCCCACAAGTGTGAGAACCCCTTTCTGGGTCCCCCCAAACCCATGTAAATGCCAAATAGGCATGCCTGCCACCTGTAATTCTGGCCTGGGAAGGCAGTGGAGACACAGGATTCCCCAGAACAAGCTGTCTTGATTACCCATATCTCCAATCTCTGGATGCAACTAAGAGACTCTGCCTCAATGAATAGGTGGAAAGTTACTGAGTTAATGAATGATCTCTATGTCAACCTCAGAAATCTACACTCATACACACTCATGTGAGCTCATGCACAGGCACAAATTCAAATATTTATACACATATGCACACACGCGCGCGCGCGCGCGCGCGCGCACACACACACACACACACACACACACACACACACACACACGTGTGAGCACATGCTCCTACACAAATTCAAATACTTACACACACACACACACACACACACACACACACACTCACTTTTATTTGTCCTAAACCAGTCATGATAGTGTCTGTAACTCCATAACCCAAGGGGTAGAAGCAGGAAGATGCAAGAGTTCAGGATTATCCTTGGCTATATTGAGAGTTCGAGGCCAGGTTAGGTTGCATGAGACCCTGCTTCCAAAAGAAAGGTTCACTGGTAGTATCTTAATGATTGGGTGCAATGAGAAATCTGAAGAAGTATCTGTGCCATGTGCTCTCTATATGTTATCCCATTTATAACCATTGGTCTACCATTAGTCCTGTAAATACCCCCTTGCTTTTGTGACAGATTCTGTCCTAGCAGCTTGCTTTACATATCAACAGATGCACTTAGTACTGTAGAGAACTTGCCCCCAAAGTCAAACTCAAGCTAACAACAAGATATAAGACCATTTAAGTAAAATTTGGCAAGACATCCAATAAAAGTAAGATATCAAAATTTTCTCAGATTTGCTGCCAAGTAACCATCTACATGAGTTGCTTTGAATCTTAAGTTTACATACATAGCACAAGTGAATTTTCTCTCCCACCACACACCGATCTATGGTGTTTAGTTGCAGAATTCCTAGCCGCTTTTGCAGTTTGCACACAAATGCTGTTCGGTATCCTAGCGGTTCTCTGGCACTTCTATGATATTTCACAGGCCACTCCCTATTCCTGCTGCCGCCCATCAGTTTGTTCTCTCCCACCTCATCACACTAGACTGAAAAGTGGGTCTTAGGTTGCCAGAATGGTACTAAATCTTGAACAGTAATGTAGAATTAAGGTGGAGCCTTGAAGCTCCTGCGTAATTCAGTGATAGGTGAAAAGGAGCAAAACAATGAAATGCTGAACATCAAGAAAGTGCATGCAAATGAGTCATCTGTGCAGAGCATGTTCTTTTAGAACTAAGCAATAGAATTGATAGTCATTAGCGTTAACAGGGGAGGTGGCTCTGGAGTTAAGAGCACATACTACTCTTACAAAGGACTTTAGTTCCAGCACCTACAGCAGATGGCTCACAACATCCTGTAACTCCAGCTCCAGGGATCCAATACTCTCTTCTGGCCTCCAAAAGCATCTACACTCAGATATGAGTATACCTCCATACAGGTACACACAGATAGATATAAATTTTTATTTAAAATTAATTAAATAAAATAAATCTTGATTTGGATCTTGGGACTTGGAGCTTTTAACCAAGACTAGGAATGGGCAGTTGTGGTGACACTCAGGAAGCAGAGGCAGGTAGATCTCTCCAAGTTCAAGGCCAGCCTAGTCTACAGAGTGGGTGCCACAATCTTAATGGCTACCTAGCTCTTAGATCACATGGCAAAAACTAGAAGCCACTGTACAGAAAGAAATTCACTCTTCATCTCCAAGGAGTCTGGGGGTTTCCAACCTCCAGTTGCTCAAGTAGACATCTCCAAAGAGTCTAACACAAACATTGTTCAGGCTTTTTCTGAGCTCTCACAGATTGGGTGCAAGAAAGCCAGTTGGAAGTTATTTCATACAACTAAATATGTTCATTCCCTGATGTAGCAATTCCAGTTTTAGGCATATGTGCTTAAAGAAAAATTTTTTGCATGTGTACACAAGAAGAAAAAAAATTCAAGGATGTTCACTCCAGCCCGGCTTAAAATAGAAATAAAGTAATTGTGAATACCAGTAAATGACATATATATATATATATATATATATATATATATATATATATATATATGACAGTATTCATGGAATGAGATACTAGAGTCATTAAAAGAAATGAAGCTAACTTTGTTTGATTGATTGCTTTTGAGACAGAGGCTCCTCTTGTAGCCTTGGCAGGCTTAGAACTTCTTATGTAGACTAGGCTGGCCTTGGGCTATCATGATTCTCCTGCCTCTGCTTTCCATGAACTGGGATAGCAGGTGTGGGTCACCATGCCCAAATAAAAGATGAAAATGACAAACATCAATATAACACCATTGGATCTAGATTACAGGTGAAAAATGTGCTAAATACAATATAAAGGCTGCCAAAAAAATTTGTAATGGCCATTATCTGTGAGGAAGAAAAATAATAGAGTGAGGAGACTTTCCACTTCACTGTCATGTTTCATATCGTTTTTTTTTTTTTTAAAGGAGAGGCAAACAAACAATATCAGGTAAGTAAGTAAATAAATGAGAGATAAACGAAATAAAATCTTGTTCATTGAGATTACATGCATTAGCTACATGAATTTTTCCCTACTATTTTCAGGACTTCTAACCTTTCTCTTATCTCCTCACAAAAAAGATAAAAATAATTAACATATTTTCTCAAATTCACATTGCAACTTCTGTGTGTTTAAGAACATTGTTTTTAAAAATAAATTATTTATCTGTTTATTTATATGTGGGGCATGGTCTCACTGCACAGTTCTGGATGGCCTAGAACTCAATATATAGACAAGACTGGCTTCAAACTCACAGAGATCTGACTCTGTCTCTCAAGTGCTGGTATTAAATGCATGGATCACCATACCCAGCTAAAAAAATATTATTTTTAACTATGTGTATGGTGTATGGTGTGTGCATGCATGTACATATATAAGAGTATGTGTACATGAGTGCACTGACCTCAGAGGCCAGAAGAGGGCACCAGACTCCCTGGAGTTGAAGTTACAGGTAGTTTGTAAGCCATCTAACATGTGTACTGAGAACTGAATCCTGTCCTTTGGAAGAGCAGCAAGCATTTTTTTTCAGATTTTTTTTATTTGAATTAGAAACAAGATTGTTTTACATGTCCCAGTTCCCTCTCCCTTCCCTTCTCCCCTACCACTCCTTCCCCCCACACACAACTCAAACTCTACCTATCACATATCCTTTGGAGCAGCAAGCATTTTTAACTGCTGAGCCATCTCAACAGAGCCCCCTAGGAACATCCTAAAGAGCAAATCTACCAACAAAAAGGGAAACAATCTATGAAAAATGCGGCACTAAATAGACCTGGAAAGGATCGTCTGTTTCTAGCTAGAACTAGAAAGAGAACACTGTTTGCTCACCCTCAGCTAGACAGCACTGTGGTGAATCCCCTGCAGGCTTTACAGCAGGCAGGGAAAACTGATCAGGGTGAGATAAGAATGAAATTCGGTTCAGCCCAATTTTATTGTAGCCAGTGCTGGACCAGAACTTCAAGAGTCCAGCTCAGATTATTTCACTTTAGGCATATTTAAGCACAGCATATTTTTGAAGAAAATATTCAGGAAACAACTCAATCCCTTGAGTACAGGAAAGCTTAAGACATGTTTACATTGAAGCTCTTAGCAGAGCTAAGAGCTCTGGTTTCATCAGTAAGCTGACTTAGAGACAATGCTCAAGATAAGGGTCTAGGGAGAATGACCTAGGTAAACACATGCCTATGGGAAGTGAGGAAGTCACTTAGGCTGTCCTAAAGCACAAGGGACATCTCTCATAAGGATAATTTTTATGACCAAAAAGCAATGTGCAAGGTTTTAAGGGGAAAGGATGTCTGAGCTAAGTCAATTCTGGGAGATGCAGCAGAGCCTGTCTCATCAGACAGCAAAGGGTCACCAGGCTGTAAAGTGATACCAAGCAGCTCTGAACCTCATCCCATTGCAGAGGTGAGTTGTGTGTTGAACTTTCTTGATGTCTCCAGGGCTTATCTTCCTGCACAAGGTCTTTCTGCTCTCTACACAGCACAAGTGTCAGACACACACTGATGGGGAGGTCCTTCTGTGTATGTTTATCTTATTGGTTGTTGAATAAAGTACTGTTTGGCCAATGAGGCAGCAAGTTAGGTGGGACTAGGAGTCAAGGAGGATTCTGGGAAATGTAGTAAAGAAGTCTTTCGATCCAGGCAGGAAGTGACATAGCAGGCAGACTCATTTATAAGCAAGGACAAGAAGGAAGTTGTCCCTTTTCTCTTGCTCTTCCTCCTGGTCTCTGCTCAGGAGTCACCATGTGATCCGCTGGCAAGAGAGGGTGCCAGTGGAAGGTGTCCTCGATAAGTCTTACAGAATATATAGATTTATGATAATTAAGACTGAGCTAGCATATGAGAAATCCTAGTCATTGGCCAAGCAACTTTTGTACCTAATATAAGTCTCTGTGTGTTACTTGGGACCTTAACATGGTGGTGGGCAGACCTTAGGTGGCCTGGCGGAAAGTGCCCACATGGCAGCAGGGCCCAAGCGGCTTGGAGTAAAGATTTATCATTACACACACACATCTAACCCCCAGTGTGTGTTTGCAGATAACTTCAAAAGCACCATGATTGCTGACTGGGTGCTTACAAGTAAATGTTATCAGGTTAGCAAGCCTGCACATATAGAATCCACGAACACTATATGCATCCAAGCAAACCAGTGATGGAAGTCATATCTAAACAGAACCCACTGTTAAGATTCAATAGCTCCAGAGCAACCTTTGAAGTGACAGATACCAACTGGCTGCTTTGCTCCTGGACTTGACCACCTGGCAGTGTTTAGCTGATTGGTCACTCAAAGTTCACTGGGAGGTGGAAATTGTGTACTTGACTTCTAAAGCACCCCAAGTCCATGGGTCTCTTTCAGCCAAAAATTCAGCCAGTCTCATTTGTTTTGTGTGATATCCCCATTTACAAAAATCCAGAATACTTAAGTTTGACCTTTTAACAGACTAATGAAATACCATTTTGTTTTTTGCTGTGACTAATCCTTGAATCTCAAGTTTGGGAAAGGACCACACATATCAACTTTTAAAAAAACTAATCTTTTAATTCATTCTTTGGGAATTTCACATCATTTACCCCAACCCCGCTTATTTCTCAGTCTTTCCATGTTCGCCCTCAACCCTTGTAGCCTCACCCCTAAAGGAAAAAAATAAAAATAACCCACATTGGATTTCCATCTTGCCTACCTCTCCATCACATATTCATTTGTTGTAGTGATATTGGGAGCATCCATGTGCTACACAGTAAACCCCTTTCCCCAAACAGCTTTACTTGTAAATGTTCATTGCAATGAGTTGTTGACGTGCTTAAAGGCCTCTGGCTTCTGGTACACCATCAGAATTGGACCATCATGGAAATTCCTCTCAGATATCCTGCTGCTGTCCTGTGTCATGGAGATCCTGTGGCTATGGTTCCATAGGACCTGTCCCTTTACATCCTCCAGTGGGTCATAGATGGAGTAGATGTTGGAACAGTCCAACTCAAAGCCTTGGATATGGGCCTCAGCGATAGTTGAGTTGGTCAGCCCGGGCCTTCACTGGGACACCCCACACATACTTAGCAAAGGGCAGGGCCAGTTTTCCCGTGCCCATACCACCACAGGTGTCACCTCAGTGCAGCTAGCAAAGGGCAGGATCTGCTTCCCTGAGTGTGGCAGCCAGTGAGGGGTGGGACCAGCTCTGCCAGGGCCAGGGAGGGGACGATCCAGCTCTCCCTTGCTCAGGCCACTGGACCAACTCTCCAGCACCCATGCCACCAGGGTTAATGGGAGCAGAGCCACCTCTCCCAGGGCCAATAAAGGGGCAGGACCAGCTCAGCATATCCTTTGGCCAGCAACAGGGCTTTAGGCAGCAGTAGAGACCACAGACATCGCCTTTGGTGGTAACATGGGCCACGTACATCAACACAAACCCCAGATGTCACAGGGCCACAGATCCAGACATGGCCCTTGAAAGACCCCTCCCCTTTAGCCCTCTCTTTCTCAAGTTTGCCTCTTACTCCGGTCGGCGGCTGATGGGGCGCGCAGCGGATGCTTCCGCTCCTGCGCCTCCCCGATCCCCACCCACGCCGGTCTCCACTTCCCCCGCCGCCGCCGCACGCCCGGCCGGCCACCGGTTCCCTCCAAAGCTGGTCCACCCCTGCGGGGCCCGCGCCCCCTGCCCGCCTGCCTGGCACCGCGCCCCGGGGCTGGGGCCGAGCGAGGAGCCCTCGAGAATGACTCTGTATTTCACCTCATTTTGAATAACTCTGTACTGCGCCTCATTTGAATTATCCACTAGAATCTCTGCTTCTCGCTTCTGTATTGCGCTTTCTGCTATATAAGGACCCCTCTCCCTTGGCTCGGCACGCTTGGCCTCACAGAAGCTAAGTCGCCCCGGGTACCCGTGTATCCAATAAAGCCTCTTGCTATTTGCATCCAAGTTCGTGGTCTCGCTGATTCCTGGGTACGGGTCTCCTTCTACGAAAGTACCTCTTCGGGGGTCTTTCATTTGGGGGCTCGTCCGGGATAGAGACCCCCGCCCAGGGACCACCGACCCACATTTGGGAGGTAAGTGTTGTGCGGATCCGCTGTCCTGTCTTGTCTTGTCTTTTTATCTGAATTCATTTTATGAACTGCGCTTGCGTTTGTAGTACACAGCTGCGTACTTTTGTATTTGGCGGCTCCGAGGAGGAACTGACGAGTTCGGACTCCCGACCGTGGCTCCAGGAGACATCCTGGTAGCGATTGAAGGCCCTCGGCTTGAGGGATTTGTACTTTTTGAACTTAGATCTATGACTGGACATTTTCCCAGTCTCTTTGGAGAAGGCCCTCGGCTTGAGGGATTTGTAATCCTTACTGGGGATGAGGAAGGGAGGCCCCCTTCTTCGACCCCCTCTCAAATTTTACTTTCAACCTTGTGCCGAAACCGTGCCGCGAAAGCCTGTTCTGTGTTATTCGGTCTTTGTCTTGTAATTATCATTTGTGTCCTCCTAGGTCTAGAAACAATGGGGCAAACTGTCACCACTCCTTTGTCCCTAACACTCTCGCACTGGAGAGATATACAGGAGTATGCTCATAACCCATCTGTTGATGTGCGTAAACGCAAATGGATTACTCTTTGTTCTTCAGAATGGCCAACCTTTGACGTGGGCTGGCCGCGGGATGGTACCTTTAACCCCCAGACTATATTTCAGGTAAAAGAGAAGACTATGGATCCTGGACCACATGGGCATCCCGATCAAGTGGCTTATATCGTCACTTGGGAGGCTTTGGTTCAGGACCCCCCTCCCTGGGTACGTCCTTTCTTACATCCCAAGGGCCCCTCTCTCCTTCCCCCCTCTAACCGCTCCAGCCGACCCATTCCCTCGGCCCCTACACCTCCCACTCCTTTGACACCTACTCCTCCCCACCCCCCTCCCCATTCCAACCTTTACCCTACCGCAGTAAAAGACACTAAGGCTGAAGAAAAGAAGACACCTAAGGTACTCCCCCCGGGAGAAAACCTGTTGGTGACCTATTGACTGAGGAGCCCCCGCCATATCCGCCACCGCGGCCCCCACCTGAGGCAGAAGCGGACCCCGCCTTGGCAGAGGCGGCCCCGGCTCCTCCACCTGACCCTTCCCCAATGGCTCACCGACTAAGAGGTCGCAGGGAGCAGCCCGCTCCAGATTCAACCACTCTGCCCCTCCGAACTGGACTGAATGGCCAACCTCAGTATTGGCCATTCTCAGCATCGGACCTCTATAACTGGAAAAATAACAATCCTTCCTTCTCTGCAGACCCTGTGAGGCTGACATCTCTTATAGAGTCGGTCCTCACAACTCATCAACCCACCTGGGATGATTGTCAGCAGCTTTTGCAGGTCCTCTTAACCTCGGAGGAGAAACAGCGCGTTCTACTAGAGGCATGAAAGAATGTCCCAGGAGCCAACGGGCAGCCCACCCAGCTACCCAATGAAATCGATGCGGCTTGCCCTCTTGAAAGACCTGAATGGGATTTTACCACCGAAGCAGGTAGGACCCATCTGCGTCTCTATCGCCAGTTGCTCGTAGCGGGTCTCCGGGGGGCAGGACGCCGACCCACCAATTTGGCCCAGGTAAAACAGGTAATACAGGGGGCGGAGGAATCGCCCGCCACTTTTCTAGAGAGATTAAAAGAAGTGTACAGGATGTATACTCCCTATGATCCGGAAGATCCAGGTCAGGCCACCAACATTTCTATGTCCTTTATTTGGCAGTCAGCCCCAGACATAAGAAACAAGCTTCAAAGGCTATAAAATTTACAGGGATATACACTCTAAGATTTGTTGAAGGAAGCAGAACGTATTTTTAATAAGAGGGAAACACAGACAGAAAGAGAAGAACGCTGGAGGAAGGAAACCCAGGAGAGAGAGGAAAGACTAAGACAAGAAGCAGAGGAGAAAGAGATTGCAAGAGACCGTAAGCGAAATAAAGAGATGAGCAGGCTATTGGCCACAGTAGTGACAGGTCAGAGACAGAATAGGCAGAGGGATGACAGAAGGGGGCCCCACCTGGACAGGGATCAATGTGCTTACTGCAAAGAAAAAGGACATTGGGCAAGAGAATGCCCTAAGAACCCCCGGGCCAAGCCTCCACGGCCAAGGACCTCTGACCTCCTGAACCTAGAAGATTAGAAAAGTCAGGGCCAGGAGCCCCCCCCCTGAGCCCAGGATAACACTGCAAGTCAGGGGCATCCGGTCACCTTCCTAGTAGATACAGGGGCACAACATTCTGTTCTGAATCGGTCGCCCGGACCCCTGAGTCACCGGACTGCATGGGTACAGGGGGCTACAGGCGGAAAGCAGTATCATTGGACTACAGATCGGCAGCTCCAGCTCTCGACTGGTAAGGTTATGCATTCTTTCCTCCATGTACCAGATTGCCCCTACCCCTTACTAGGACGGGACCTACTGACCAAATTAAAAGCTCAAATACACTTTGAGAGGTCAGAAGTCAAAGTCACAGGGCCAGAGGGAATTCCCCTTACCATCTTGACAATGTCCATAGAAGATGAATATAGGCTCCATGAAAAGAAGACTAACTCGAACAATCAGGAAACCCTTGACCACTGGCTCGCGGAATTTCCCCAAGCCTGGGCTGAGACAGGAGGGATGGGCCTTGCCATTAACCAGGCCCCAATTATAGTAACCTTAAAAGCTGCCACCCTTCCTGCATCCGTCAGGCAGTACCCAATGCCTAAAGAAGCCCACGAAGGAATTCGGCCACATATTAAAAGGTTACTTGAACAAGGGATCCTGGTGCCCTGTAAATCTCCTTGGAATACACCGTTGTTGCCCGTTAGGAAACCGGGAACTAATGACTATAGGCCAGTGCAGGATCTGAGAGAAGTCAATAAAAGGATAGAGGACATACACCCTACTGTCCCCAACCCTTACAATTTGCTGAGTGGATTGCCACCTAACTATACCTGGTACACAGTCTTAGATCTTAAAGACGCTTTCTTCTGCCTCCGCCTGCATCCCACCAGCCAGCCCATATTTGCCTTTGAATGGCAGGACACTGACCTTGGAATCTCTGGGCAGCTAACTTGGACTAGGTTACCTCAAGAGTTTAAGAACAGCCCTACCCTTTTTGATGAAGCTTTACATCAGGACCTGGCAGAATTCCGGGTTCGGTACCCCGCTCTAATCCTCTTACAATATGTAGATGACATCCTCTTGGCAGCCAAAACCCAGGGGGAATGTAAGGAGGGCACTCAAGCCCTCCTCCAGACTCTTGGGAGCCTAGGGTACCGAGCATCCGCCAAGAAGGCCCAGATATGTCAGAAACAGGTGACCTATTTAGGATACAAGATAAAGGATGGACGGCGATGGCTAACGGAAGCCCGTATGCGAGCCATCTTAGACATTCCCACCCCACAAAATCCCCGCCAACTGAGAGAGTTCTTGGGAACGGCAGGCTTCTGCCGCCTATGGATCCCCGGGTTTGCCGAAATGGCGGCTCCCCTCTACCCCCTCACTCGGCCAGGGGTTGCTTTTAAATGGGAAGAGCCCCAAAAGAAAGCCTTCACCGACATCAAAAAGGCTCTCCTTGAATCACCAGCCCTGGGTCTACCGGACTTAGCTAAGCCATTTGAACTCTTTGTAGATGAGAAAGAGGGCTATGCTAAGGGAGTCCTCACCCAAAAACTGGGGCCTTGGAGAAGGCCCACTGCATACCTCTCCAAGAAATTGGATCCTGTGGCAACGGGATGGCCACCCTGCCTTCGAATGATTGCCGCCATAGCCCTGCTGGTAAAAGATTCTCACAAGCTAACCTTGGGGCAGCCTTTGACCATACATGCCCCTCATGCAGTTGAGGCAGTCATCAGACAGCCTCCAGATAGATGGCGTACTAATGCCCGAATGACTCATTACCAGACTATGCTGTTGGACAGAGACCGGGTCCACTTCGGGCCTTTGGTGACTCTGAACCCAGCCACCCTGCTCCCCCTCCCTGGGGAGCCCGAGGCTCATGATTGCTTACAGGTACTGGCCGAGGCCCATGGGGCGAGACCCGACCTGACTGACCAGCCTCTACCCAGCCCGGACCACATCTGGTTCACGGATGGAAGCAGCTTTTTGCATCAAGGAGAACGGAGGGCTGGCGCAGCGGTCACCTCAGAGGATCAGGTCGTCTGGGCCCAGGCACTCCCTCCTGGAACCTCCGCGCAGAGGGCAGAGCTCATTGCACTCACGCAGGCTCTAAAGTTGGCAGAAGGTAAGAGGCTCACCGGGTACACAGACAGTCGTTATGCCTTCGCCACTGCCCACATACATGGAGAAATTTACAGACGGAGGGGGCTGCTTACCTCCGAAGGAAAAGACATTAAAAATAAGGAGGAAATCCTCGCTCTCCTAAGGGCTCTTCATCTGCCCTCCGCCTTAAGTATCATACATTGCCCCGGATATCAAAAAGGGGATTCTCTTGAAGCGAGGGGCAATCGAAGGGCAGACTTGGCTGCCCGAGAGGCAGCCCTAACCACAGACATCACTAACCTCCTGGCTCTAGAGCCCACCAACGACCGTCCCTCCCCTTCATGGGACTATGAACAAAGAGACACCCAAACCCTAGAGAAATTGGGAGCCACAAAGGAACCAAACGGGGATTGGACTTATGAAGGAAAGACTGTCATCCCCTACCGGGTAACCAAGTACCTAGTGACATTTTTACATAAGATGACACATCTGAGCTCTAAGAAGATTCGGGAGCTCCTCGAGCGAGAAGAGGAATTCAATTTCCTTTTGGGAAAGAATGACATTCTAAAACAGGTAACTGAACAATGTGATGCGTGCGCCCGAGTCAACGCATCCAGACTGAAGCTTCCTCCCGGGAACCGGATCAGAGGCTACCGGCCCGGAACACATTGGGAGATAGATTTTACTGAGATTAAACCAGGTAAATATGGATACAAATATCTATTAGTTTTTGTAGACACCTTTTCAGGATGGGTTGAAGCCTTCCCTACTAAACATGAAACAGCCAAGATCGTTACTAAGAAATTGCTTGAAGAAATCTTTCCCCGTTATGGGATGCCTCAGGTACTGGGAACAGACAATGGGCCCGCCTTCGTCTCCCAGGTAAGTCAGTCAGTGGCCACCTTGTTGGGGATTGATTGGAAATTACATTGTGCTTATAGACCCCAAAGTTCAGGACAGGTAGAAAGGATGAATAGAACAATCAAGGAGACTTTAACAAAATTGTCGCTTGCAACTGGCACTAGAGACTGGGTCCTCCTACTCCCCCTAGCAATCTACCGCGCTCGTAATACCCCTGGACCATGTGGGCTCACACCTTTTGAGATCCTGCATGGAGTACCTACCCCTATCATTAACTTTCTTGATCAAGATATCTCAGATTTTGCTTACTCCCCTTCTCTCCAAGCTCATTTACAGGCCCTCCAACTAATACAACGAGAGGTCTGGAAACTCCTTGCTCAAGCTTATAAAGACCAGAGGGACCATCCTGCCATTCCCCATTCCTACCAGATCGGGGACACCGTCTGGGTCCGGCGTCACCAGACCAAGAACCTCGAACCCCGCTGGAAGGGACCCTACATCGTTTTGCTTACCACCCCCACCGCACTTAAAGTAGACGGCATTGCAGCTTGGATACATGCTTCCCATGTAAAGCCAGCTCGACCCACCGATTCAGCTACTGCATCAGAATGGACCGAGCACCGCACTCAAAACCCATTAAAGATAAGACTCTCTCGTGCACCCTCCTAATGATTGTTTGTCTGTCTACCCCCCATGTAGCAACCAGCCCCCATACCATTCATACATTAACCTGGCAGGTTCTTTCCCAGACAGGGGAGGTCATTTATGAGACCACCAAAAACCATGCCCTCGGTGTATGGTGGCCTACATTGACACCTGATTTCTGTGACTTGGTCGCTGGTCTAGATACCTGGGACATTTCACACTGTTACCCTAAGGCTTGCAGCAATGATAACGATTTGCCACAAATGCGCAGGTCACTCCAAAGTTCGAGAGAAACCGCTCCTGGATGCAGCAGTCAATGGGCCAAAGACCAACTGTCGGACAATGACTTTTATGTCTGCCACAGGGACGGACGGGCCTGGAAGCAGACTCAGACCTGTGGGGGTCATGAACAATTTTTCTGTGCCGCTTGGGGATGTGAAACAACAGGGGATGCTTACTGGAAGCCTTCATCCTCATGGGACAAGATTCAGGTAACCAGAGGATGGCAAAAGGGCTCCACCGGTACCACCTCTATGCCTCTCCTCATTTCCTTTACGGATAAGGGTAAGAAAGCAACAGAATGGCAGAAGGGATATGTTTGGGGCCTTCGCTGGTACCTGTCGAGACCAGACCAGGGGGCCATCTTCAAAATTCGACACAAAATAGAAACTATCACCAAAACCATGGGCCCAAATCCAGTTCTGACAGACCAGAAACCTCCCACCAAGCTTCATGGGTTTCGGCCCCATAGGCCTCTACCCCATCTCCCACCCTCGCCAACGCCCTCATCCAAAATTGCTACCCTTACGGTTGCGACTCCAGTTCACATCCCCGAGACTCCAGTTCACATCCCCACCTCCCCATATCCAGGGACAGGGGACAGATTACTTGAACTGATACAAGGGGCTTACTTGGCCCTCAATTTCTCAGACCCCAGCAAGACTCAGGAATGCTGGCTATGCCTAGTTTCACAGCCTCCATATTATGAAGGCGTAGCAGTACTGGGCAACTACTCTAACCAAACCTCAGCGCCTATCAATTATGGAACTGCCATGCAGCACAAGCTCACATTGTCTGAGGTCTCAGGAAAGGGACTATGCATAGGCAGGGTTCCTCCCTCATATCAAAAGTTATGTAACCAAACAGAGCCATTATCTCAGGACAGCCGATACCTTGTTGCCCCTTATGGAACTTATTGGGCTTGCAGTACTGGTTTGACCCCCTGCGTCTCTACCACCATTCTCAATGCCACTATTGACTTTTGTATATTGACAGAACTTTGGCCCAGAGTCACATATCACCAACCTGAATATGTTTACAGGGTACTAGAGAAGTCAACCCGACATCAGAGGGAGCCAATGTCCTTAACCGTGGCCCTATTACTAGGGGGAATAACTATGGGAGGTATAGCAGCTGGCATAGGGACCGGTACGGTTGCCTTACAGGAAACTAGTCATTTCAAACTTCTACAGCAAGCCATGCATACCGATATCCAGGCCCTAGAAGAGTCAGTCAGCGCACTTGAGAAATCCTTAACATCACTCTCTGAGGTAGTCCTGCAGAACAGACGAGGGTTAGATTTATTATTTCTACAGGAAGGAGGACTATGCGCTGCCCTCAAGGAAGAATGCTGTTTTTATGCAGATCATACAGGAATAGTTAGGGACAGCATGGCCAAACTTAGGGAAAGGCTTAAACAGAGGCAACAGCTATTTGAGTCTCAACAAGGATGGTTCGAAGGATGGTTCGCTAAGTCCCCCTGGTTCACTACCCTCATATCCACGCTCATGGGACCTCTGGTTATTCTATTTTTGATCCTTATATTTGGTCCCTGCATTCTAAACAAGATAACTCGATTCATCAAAGAACGACTATCTGTTATACAGGCCTTAGTCTTAACTCAACAATACCACCAGCTAAAGCAAATAGATCCTGAATATCCAGGGACCTCTGAATGAAAGATTCCATTCAGTTACAAGAGAAATGGGGGAATGAAAGACCCCTCCCCCTTAGCCCTCTCTTTCTCAAGTTTGCCTCTTCCTCCGGTCGGCAGCTGATGGTGCGCGCGGCGGATGCTTCCGCTCCTGCGCCTCCCCGATCCCCACCCACGCCGGTCTCCACTTCCCCCGCCGCCGCACGCCCGGCTGGCTGCCGGTTCCCTCCAAAGCTGGTCCACCCCAGTGGGGGCCCGCGCCCCCTGCCCGCCTGCCTGGCACCACGCCCCGGGGCTGGGGCTGAGCGAGGAGCCCGCAAGGCGGCCAGAGGGCGAGCACCAGGAGGGCCGGCCCGGGGCCCCGCCCCCGCGCCCCCGCCCAATGGGGAACACTCCGTCCCAAGGTCTCCGTCCCAAGGTCAGCTATCTGGACGCGGAGGGGGAATTGAGTCTGTTGTACCAGACACCAGACCTTGAGAATATGCTGATCTGGAATGGCTCTGTGCCTCATTTGAACCATCCAATAGAAATGACTCTGTATCTCACCTCATTTGAATGACTCTGTATTTCACCTCATTTGAATAACTCTGTACTGCGCCTCATTTGAATTATCCAATAGAATCTCTGCTTCTCGCTTCTGTATTGCGCTTTCTGCTATATAAGGACCCCTCTCCCTTGGCTCGGCACGCTTGGCCTCACAGAAGCTAAGTCGCCCCGGGTACCCGTGTATCCAATAAAGCCTCTTGCTATTTGCATCCAAGTTCGTGGTCTCGCTGATTCCTGGGTACGGGTCTCCTTCTACGAAAGTACCTCTTCGGGGGTCTTTCAGCCCTCAGTGGCAGCGCAGGCCTCTCATAACAGCCTGTTCCTCATCACTGTCACCTCGCCAGTTCTGCGCCTCTCCACAGTCCATGAACTACTCTCTTTCTCTTTCTCTCAAATTTCTCCACCATATATTTGCTCTTGTAGTGTTGCATGGTGGGAGGGTGGGTGTCTCCATATATGGACTTCAAGAGGTTTAATTCATCCCCACATAAAGGAGAATAAATCTTAAGGGAAATAATTTTTCAAACGTTAAAGGAATTTGTAAACTAAAATCAAACCTACCATTTTAGAAGCTTTGAGAGCTAACATAATTTCTAGGCATAGGCCTGAGAGACAGATCGTCCCATCCAGTACTGCAAGGAGTTTGAAGGAAGAGATCTGATACTGGTGTTGGATAGATGGTTCCGTGGTGAACAGCCCTTGCAGAGCAGCTATACCCACATGCTAGCTCACAACTGTCTGTAACCCTGATTTTATGCACACAGGGTCCATAAACTCACAAACACACACACAACTATACATAAAATAAATAAATAAATTTTTACAATTATTTTAAAATATGGGTATGATTTGAAAAAAAAAATCCATCATTGTCTCGTAGATTTTACCTTCTGTGTGCTGAGCAGGCAAGAAAGTATCGGACGCTTGTTCTCTGGGATGTTAATAAATTTTACTACATTTTATTTATTTATTTATTTATTTATTTATTTATTTATTTATATTTTGGTTTTTTGAGACAGGGTTTCTCTGTATAGCTTTGGAGCCTATCCTGGCACTCGCTCTGGAGACCAGGCTGGCCTCAAACTCACAGAGATCCGCCTGCCTCTGCCTCCTGAGTACTGGGATTAAAGGCATTCGCCACCAACGCCCAGCCACATTTTATTTTTTATTATCTATTGTGTAGGTGTGGGTGTGAACATTCGCGGCAAATGTGGAGGTGTGCTGACAATTTGTAAGAGTTGATCCTCTCCATCCACTATGTGAGGCCCAGGAGAGGCACCGATCTTGAGGTTAGCAACAAGAGGTTTTGCTCAGAAAACCATCTCACCAGCCCTTTTTAAATTGTATAAACTTGGGCTGCAGAAATGACTCATTGATTAAGAGCACTCGATGCCCTTACAGAGGATCAGGGTTCAGTACCCAGCACCCACATGGTGGCTCACAGTCATCTGTAACTCCAGTTCCAGGGGACCTGGTGTCTTTTTCTGTCCTCCTGGGACACTAGCTATGCCAGTAGCACACATGCATACACACATGCCAGCAAACACTCATGCACATGATATAAAATAAATGAATCTAAAAAAAATAAATTGTAGAAATTTTATGGATGGATTTTCCATTGTTAAGTCCATATATCTAATTTTAATGGTTTCAAATCACAGTATAGATGAGTATCTCTCTTTAAAAATCGTGTGTGTGTGTGTGTGTGTGTGTGTGTGTGTGTGTGTGTGTGTGTGTGTGTGTGTTCCTCTATCACTGCCCACCTTATTTTTGAGACATGGTCTCTCACTGAACCAGAAGCTTGACATCTGGGCTAGGCTGGCTGGCCAGTAATCCCCTGGGATCTATACTATGTCCATCCCCCAGTGTAAGGGTTACAGGCAAACAAGTTTATATACATGAGTGATAGGGACTTTCAGTCAAATGAGTCAGATCTCTTGCTTCCACAACGATTACTTTTACCCACTGTGTCATCCTTCCAGCCCCTCTATTGCTGTCCTCTTTAAAAAAAAAAAAAAGAAAAGAAAAGAAAAAGAAAAAAGAAAAAAGAAAAAAAAAACTAGTACTCCCAAGTCCTTCATCACTCCAAGATAAAATTACAGGAAAGCGTGATGACTCAGTGAGCAATGGTGGAATGTCTCCTAGAAACTTATTGCTGAGTAGACAACAGATAGTGAACACAATGAAAATAATTGGCCTAGTGGAGTCCCAGAAGATTTCAGTGCATCAGCATTAGCCTTGTGGTGTTGGGAAAACACAACAGTCAATATGAATAAATCATAAGTAAGGGAGAACTTGAAAAATACAGAGAGAGATAGGAAGGTGGAAGAAACTTCTATTGCTGAAATGTTAATGACAGGGAAACTGAGGAGAAAAATAACAGACTGGTGTTCTTAAGATGCGTTGGTAGCAACCCAAGTCCTTTGTGCTAGATTTCTACATTTTTCACTACAGATGTTTACACAGTCCACGTTAACTGTTTGCTTAAAATTTGGATTAAAACATGTTTTTCAAGGTAGGTTTTTAAAAAAAAAAAAAAATTCTCTCTCCCTTCCAATTTTTCAAAACAAGGCCCAGCTATATAGTCCTTGGACGGCTTAGAAGCTAATATCAAACTTGTGACTGCTTTCCAAATGCTGAGATCCAAAGCATGAACCACTGTGTTGGCTAATTTTATGTCAATTTGGCACAAGCTAGAGTCATTTTGGGAAAGGGACTCTCAATTGAGAAAATGCCTTCGTTAGATTAGCCTGTTGGCAAATCTGTGGGGGCATTTTCTTGATTAGCAATCGATGTAGAAGGTCATAGTCTTCAGTGAGTGGTGCCAACCCTGGGCAAGTGATCCTGGGATGTATAAGAAAGCAGGCTGAACAAACCAGTAAGCAGCATCCCTTCGTGGCTGCTTCATACCTTCAGGCTCCTGCCTCCAGGCACCTATCCTGATGTTCCACTGTGATGGACTATGAAATATAAGCTCAAACAAACCCTTTCCTACCCAGATTGCTTTTGTCATGCTGCTTTACACATCAATAGAAACTCTAAGACAGCCACTGTGACAGAAAAATTTGTACAATATAAAACAGAATTGTGTTTTGTTTGTTTGCTGGTTTGTTTTTAACTTAAGTACCAGGGGCCAAGGAAACCACTAACCTTTTGGGTGGAGTCATATTTCTGGGGTTGTGTCTCATCTGTGGGTTTAGTGGAAATAATACAGCTCTGGAAGAAAAAAAATCTCAAAAGGAGTTTAGGACATGTAATCAAGTGAACTGATCCCCCCCTGAGAACACCAGTAACCAAAACAAACAAACAACAAAAATCCCAGCATGACTATATCAGTCTTAAAATGCAGACTTGGTGTGTGTGTGTGTGTGTGTGTGTGTGTGTGTGTGTGTGTGTGTGTGTGTGCGCGCGCGCGCGCGCGTGCGCACACCAGGGTGCACTCTGGGGTATACTCTCCCCTACACTTGTGTTTGGAGGCCAGAGGAAAATACCAGACACCCTTCTCTGTCACTCTTTACCTTTCCCTTGAGTCAGGGTCTCTCACTGAGCCTGGAACTAGGGTGATGGCCAGAAAAAAAAACCTAGAAATCCTCCTGTCTCCACTCTTTCCGATACTGAGGTTACAGACATCCCAGAGGCCATGCCCAACTTTTTACATGATTGCTTGTAATTTGAACTCAGGTTCTCATGCTGGTATAGCAACCACACTTACCCACTGAGCCATCTCCCTAGTCATCTGTTTCTATTCTTCACTAACTTTCTTTGCAGTGGTGCTCTCTTTCTCTCCCTCTCCCTCTCCCTCTCTCTCTCTCTCTCTCTCTCTCTCTCTCTCTCTCTCTCTGTCTCTCTGAGGCTCATATTTCCCAGGTTAACTTTGAACTCAGTATGTAGTCAAGAATAACCTTGAATTTCTCGTCTTCACACTCCCCCTTTCCTCCTATTGAGGGCTAGCATTAAAGACTTGTAATTATAGACCCATACCCAATGTATATAGTGCTGAAGATCAAACTCAGAAACCTGCGTGGTAGACAAGCACTCTACCCATTGTGCTACACACCTAGCCCTGTTGTTATTTTACTTCTTTATTGAATCTTTGGGGCTTTCACATCATGCACCCCAATTCTGTTCTCCTCCCCATTCCCCTTATCCCTGTTGCATGTCCCCACAAAAGAAAACAAAACAAAGTAAGCAAGCAAGCAAACAGAAGCAAGAACAAAAAAAGAAAGAAAACCCATTAAACTAAAACAGAACAAAAAGCCACACCCAAAACCACGAAATCTCTGTTTCTCCTTCTCTCCTGCCTCTCCATCACCCCTTCATCCATTCTGTAGCATTGGAGGCTTTGGTGTATCATATAATATACGCTTTTGTCCCTTCAGCTTGACTGGCAACTGTCCTTTGCAATAAGCCATTGGTCTGGTTCAAGGCCTCTGGTTTTTGGTACACCATTCTCATTGGATATTCACCAGAGCTCTTCTGTGGTATCCTGAGATCTTGGGGGTATCATTCCGCAGGACCAGTCCCTACATAAGCTCCAGCAGGACCTAGATGGGGTAGACGCTAGGGTGGGCCAACCCAAGGCCCAGTGCTAGTTGTGGGCCTGGGTGTTAGCCAGGCAGGAGAGATTGAGCCACCGGGGCCACCCGCCTAGGTATAGTGCTGTGGCAGAGTCAGCTCCCTTACACGAATGCCCTTAGGTTATTCCTGTACCTGCTAGATTTGCTCATAGAAGCTTCTTTTTGTAGTGGCTGTAAGACTCAAAACTGGTCCACGTACTGAGACTACGTGACTGTTGAATGCCCAGATATAAATTGGACGACTACATCACTCCAAAAAAGCATGACAGCAGACAGAAGGCTCTTCAGGAAAAGGAGGGGCGTCAGCAGGAGTGAGGTTGGGAAAGGATAAGAGGGGAGATACATTTATGTATGAAAATGCCATGAGGAAACCCTGCATAGTCAACATACACTAATAAAAAACAAACAAACAAACAAAAATAGGCTACTCCAGCCAGAGGACATTTCAGAAATAGAGCAGCTGGAAGTGGAGAGTGAAGAATGACGACGGGGGAGGGGGTGGGGACAAACCAAGCTGAGCACAGCTCTGTCAACCCACTCCCCAGCGGGGGAGGGGAAGCAGAAGACAGCCAAGTGTCTCTGGTGAAAAGACCTTGCTCAAAGCTCACAGTAGCTCCACGGGAGAATGGGTCCCAGCCGAGAGGCGACCCATGTGGTCACTCTATGTGACTCAGAAGGCAGTGGCTAGGCACCATCTTGAGAGGAACACTATTGTTTAAAGTTGACAGAACAGACCCTTTAATCCCAGAACGGCAGAGGCAGAGGCAGAGGCAGAGGCAGAGGCAGAGGCAGAGGCAGAGGCAGAGGCAGAGGCAGAGGCAGAGGCAGAGGCAGAGAGGCAGAGAGAGAGGCAGAGAGCAGAGAGAGAGGCAGAGAGAGAGGCAGAGAGAGAGGCAGAGGCAGAGAGGCAGAGAGAGAGGCAGAGAGAGAGGCAGAGAGAGAGGCAGAGGCAGAGAGGCAGAGAGAGAGGCAGAGAGAGGCAGAGAGAGGCAGAGGCAGAGGCAGAGCAGAGCAGAGAGCAGAGCAGAGAGCAGAGGCAGAGAGGCAGAGAGAGAGCAGAGAGAGAGAGCAGAGAGGCAGAGAGAGAGGCAGAGAGAGGCAGAGGCAGAGAGAGGCAGAGGCAGAGAGGCAGAGAGAGAGAGGCAGAGAGAGAGGCAGAGGCAGAGAGAGCAGAGAGAGAGGCAGAGAGAGAGGCAGAGAGAGAGGCAGAGGCAGAGGCAGAGAGAGAGGCAGAGGCAGAGAGGCAGAGAGAGAGGCAGAGGCAGAGGCAGAGAGAGAGGCAGAGGCAGAGAGGCAGAGGCAGAGAGGCAGAGGCAGAGACAGGTAAATCTTTTGAGTTTCTAGCCAGCCTGGACAACATAGTGACACCTTCCCTGCAGGGAACCAGGGATTTGGCCTGGCCTAGTTACCTTGAGAAGCCTTTGAGTATCTCTATAAACAGTAAGAAACTCTGCTCATGGAGCAAAACTCATGGAGAAAAGTAGTCTTGCTCTCAGGGACCAGAAGACCTCATCAATGGAGAGTAGCTCCACCCTGATAATCCTAAACCTGAGGTCATTGGGTGAATTAATCCTTGGAGACACCTACCTGCCATTTACTGCTGTGGGAGCCTAAACTTCTGAAGCCCTAGGGGGGCTACTTGGCATCCACAGCTGTATGTCTTCAGCTGGGTGATCAGTACTTACACATTTTTTAAAATGCAAAGGCTGGTCCTGTGTCTATCAGGGTTCTGGTGCATCTGTGACTTCCCCCACACAAGTGGGAGAGCCCTGCACTATGACATTAGCCATCCTGGGGCACTATCTGGGGAGGTCAGGGAGGGAAGAAACCTCCCAGACTGAAGACTGCACAGCTAAGCATGGCTAAGAGAGGCCGCTGGTACTCAGGGAAGCTACTGCAGTGAGGACCAGCATGGATACCAGACTCTTATTCAACACAGGATTGGCAATCACCCGGCAGAAGACGAGACTTTACCTGTCTTCCCAGTTCCACGCATACAAGTGGCATCTCCACCTGAGAAAATATGCTCCAACATTCCCTCCTTTCTGTCTTTGTTCATCCCCTTTTCCCTTTTACTGTTCTTCTAACAGTATCTTTACTTAATTGTAAGTTTACAGCTTTTACAATTGCTATTTGTTATCTCATTCATATATTCTAATTTTAAAATGCTTTTGCAGTTTTAAATGACATCTTTTTATCCCCCCTCCTTTATTTCTTGTTTGCCCCTTGTATTTCCCAATTCTTTTTTCCTACTGTATTTCAACATTGTTTTGTGCATGTGTATCTGTGTGTGCCTGTGTGTCTGGGTATGTTTGGAGAAGTGTTATTGTTGTTTGTGTTTTGTTGTTTTGCTGTTAGTTTTTTGAGACGGGATCTCACTATGTATCACTGGCTGGCCTGGAACTCACTCTGTAGACCAGATGACCTGGAATTTACAGAGATCTACCTGCCTCTGCTTTCACAGTAGTGAGATTAAAGGTGTATGGCACCACTCCCAGTTAATATTGTTTTTTATGTCTTGTGTTCCCTTAAAAAAAAAAAAAAGAAAAAAAAAAAGCTTTTATAGCCTGGCATTGGTGGTGCATGCCTTTAATCCCAGCACTAGGGAGACAGGGGCAGGTGGATCTCTGTGAGTTGGAGACCAGCCTGGTCTACAAGAGCTAGTTCCAGGACAGCCTCCAAAGCCACAGAGAAACCCTGTCTCGAAAAAAAAAAAAAAAAAACAAAATTAGGACTTAGCCCCTGAGGACCAAACAACCCTGAGTCTTCTGAGATCAATGGGCTGCTCGCTCCCTCCCCCACTCAGGGCAGAAGTGATCTGCTTCAGCCCCTGCCTTGGGCCCTTGAGCCCAACTTCCGCCTGCACACTCTGGGAACTCCTGTCCTAGAGTCTGCAGGCAGATCGACTCAGGCCCTGAGGACCAAGCAACCCAGAGTCTGCTGACATCTCTGTGCTAGTCCCACTCCCCCCCCCACCTGGAGAGGGAGTGCCTCAAACCCACCTGCACCCACCCTGAGACCCATCAGAGCATCAGACCATCTTGCAACCACTGGAAGAGAACCTTGAACCCATATACACCAGGAAAGGAAGAGACACCACCTGTACCCACTGTAAGAAGAGATGGGAAGACAACAATATAAGAACACATCCAACAACAGGAAAACCAATATGACACCACCAGAGCCTAAAGACTCTACACCAGCAAGACCTGAACATCCCAACACAGAAGAAGCAGAAGAGAGCAAATTTAAAAACAACTTCATGCAGATGATAAAGACCCTAAGAGAGGAAATAAGAAAATCCTTCAGAGAAATGGAAAAAAAGACAACCCAAAAGATGCAAGAAATCAAAGAAAGCCAAGAAAAATACAATTAAACAGCTGAAGGAAACAGTTCAAGACCTGAAAACTGAAACAGAGACAATAAGGAAAACACAAACTGAGGGAATGCTGGAAATGGAAAAGCTGAGTAAACAATCAGGAACCACAGATGCAAGCATAACCAACAGAATACAAGAGATGGAAGACAGAATCTCTGACGCTGAAGATAAACTATAGGAAATAAATTCAAGCAAAGAAAATCTTAAGTCCAACAAATCCTTAGCACAAAATATCCAGGAAATATGGGACACTGTGAAAAGACTGAACCTAAGGATAATAGCTATAGAAGAAGGTGAAGAAACCCAACTCAAAGGTGCAGAAAACATATTCAACAAAATCACAGAAGAAAACTTTCCTAACCTAAAGAAAGACATGCCAATGAAAGTACAAGAAGCCTACAGAACACCAAATAGAGTGGACCACAAAAGAAAGTCCCCTCGTCACAAAATAATCCAAATACCAAACATACCGAATAAAGAAAGAATATTAAAAGCAGCAAAGGGAAAAGGTCAAGTAACGTATAAAGGCAAACTTATCAGAATTACACCAGACTTCTCCATGGAAACCCTGAAAGCCAGAAGGACCTGGATAGATATTCTACCAACTCTAAGAGAACATGAATGCCAGCCCAGACTACTATACCCAGCAAAGCTTTCAATCACTATAAATGGGGAAAATAAGATATTCCACGACAAAACCAGATTTAAACAATATGTAGCCACTAATCCAGCCCTACAGAAAGTACTAGAAGGAAAACTCCAACCTAAGGAAATTAACTACACTCACAAATACATAGGCAATAGATAATCCCACCTTACCAAAACCCAAAAGAAAAAGCAGGGTAAATCCAAATACAATACCACTACCAACAACAAATCAAAAATAAACAAGAATAAGCACTCAATGGTCCTTAATTTCCTTCAATATTAATGGTCTTAACTCACCTGTAAAAAGACACAGGCTAACAGAGTGGATACGAAGACAGAATCCATCCTTCTTCTGTATACAAGAAACACACCTCAACTTCAAAGACAGACATTCCCTCAGAGTAAAGGGTTGGGGTAAGATATTCCAATCAAATGGACCCAAGAAATGAGCTGGGGTAGCTATCCTAGTATCTAACAAATTAGACTTCAAACTAAAATCAATCAAAAGAGATGAAGAAGGTCATTTCATACTCATCACAGGAAAAATCCATCAGGAAGAAGTCTCAATTCTGAACACTTATGCCCCAAATACAAAGGCATCAACATTCGTAAAAGAAACATTATTAAAACTTAAATCACAAATAAGACCTCAGACAGTTATAGTGGGAGACCTCAACACCCCACTCTCACTACTGGAAGGGACCACCAGACAGAAACTTAACAAAGGGACAAAGGAACTAACAGAAGTTATGACCCAATTGGGATTAACAGACACCTATAGAACATTCCCATCCAAACACAAAAGAATATACCTTCTTTTCAGCATTACATGGAACCTTCTCTAAAATCGACCACATACTCGGCAACATAGCAAACTTCAACAGGTACAAAAAAATTGGAATAACCCCCTGTGTCTTATCAGACCACCATGCTTTAAAGTTAGATTTCAAAACAACACAAATTGCAGAAAACCTACCAACTCATGGAAATTGAACAACAGGCAATTGCACCACTTCTGGGTAAACGAAGAAATAAAGAAAGAAATTAAAGACTTCCTAGAATTCAATGAAAATGAAGGCACAACAGACCTAAACTTATGGGACACTTTGAAAGCATGGCTAAGAGGAAAGTTCATAGGTCTAAGTGCTCACATGAAGAAACTAGAGAATAGTCACACCAGAGAGTTGACATCACAGCTGACAACTCTAGAACAAATGGAAGCCAGGAAATAATCAAACTGAGGGCAGAAATCAATAAAGTCAAAACAAAGAAAACAATTCAAAGAATCAATGTAACAAAGAGTTGGTTCTTCAAGAAAATCAACAAGATAGACCCCATAGACTCACGGGAAGTGGGGAGTGATGTGGCCACATCTCCACAGGAAGATGTGGCCTTGTTGGAGGAAGTGTGTCATTGAGGTTTGGCTTTGGGGTTTCATAAGCCTAAGCCAGGCCCAGTGTTACTCTGTTCCTGTCACCTACTGATCCAGATATAGAACTCTCAGCTACTTCTTCAGCACCAAGTCTGCCTACATGCCACTGTGCTTCCCTCCATGACAATAATGGACTAAACCCCTGGACCTGTAACCAAGCCCCAGTTAAATGATTGGTTTCCTTTGTGAGTTTCCATGGTCATGTATCTATTCACACCAATAAATCCCTAAGACAGGGTTTAACATAGCCAGAATAGAATTAGGCCCCAGTGGGCCACTGGAGGAATTCTTTGATACCTTAAACCCTGTGATGTCATCCTGTGACATACCAGACCTTCCAATATTCAGAGAATGCTGAGTCATGAGCTAGCTGTCAGTCACTAAGACCCTGGTCAGCACAGGGCACTCTGAGAGTATGTGGTCATTGTACTGTCTTCGTAACGAGACTATGCCTTAGGGGCCTCTGGATGAGAGTAGCCATGGCTCAAATGGCATACTTCAGAATCCTAATTGTAAAAATCCATAATTGGCAGCTGCCTTAAGAGCAGCAAGAACAATGGCTTGCTTGCCTCCCCCCCCCCCAGGAATACACTGCACTAGAGTAATACGGACAAAGACATACTGTTGTAGAAAAGGGAGATTTTAGATGACTCAGATAGCCTGGCAGTTATGTGGCAGGGGGTAAACCCTGTACATGGAAGCCAAGCAGGGAAGGAGGAGATCATAGCTAATGCAGAGGGAAACACACTGATGTTCATCCCCCCACACACACACACCCACACACCCTACCATGCTTTCTAGGGGACTTTGAGGATAATCGCTGGTGACACCCCGGCTTTCCTTGGGACACAATTTGAAATAACTGACCTTATTTCTGAGCTGGGCAGATGCCAACATTGAGTTTCTGCTCGGTTGGAGTCAATCCTTCCCTAGCCATCTCTCTCAAGTGACCTGGCAATGTGTGCTCTGAATTCTTTGCTCCACTTTTGCAGAATTAACTCAGATTCACTTGGAACGCCTTCCCCTTTGGGGTGGAAGCCTCAGGGGAGGCGGTGTGTAGCCTTTCCCTCTCTGCTGCTTGCTTACCTTGCTCACCACTTCTGTGAAGGCCTATCCCAACCATCTGATGGACAAGCCTAGCCTGGGGTGTGCCTCAGTTCCACGAGTGTTTTTTGAGTAATCACCAGAGGGTGGGTTCCCTGTAAATACTCAGAATGGCGATTGGATCGAGGAAGGGGTGTGGCTGGTGAGAGGGGGATGGGAGGAAGGAATGCAGCCTGTGCAGAGCTGCCTTCCAGTTCTGGATCATTACACATCAGCAGAAGGTGACCTGAGTAACATAAGTCCCTACCCCAGCACCGCCCCACACACACACTGTAAAATGAGGCAGCTGAAGAATCCTCCCGTTGGGCTAGGAAGATAGAAAGTGTTCCCTTTGCAATCATGAGGCCTGCCTTCCATCCCCAGAACCCAGATAGAAAAGAAAAAATAGGCAGGTCATGGTGCATGCATTGTAATCCCAACACTGAGGAAACAGAAACAGGCAGATCCCTGGAGCTCACTGGCCAGTCAGCCTAGCCTACTGCGTGAGCTCCAGGCCAGTGGACAATTCTGCCTCAAGAAAACCAAGATGTGGTGGTTTTGGTTGTTTTTACTCTTTACTCTTTTACTCTTTTACTCTTTGGGGGCCCACCACCCAGCTCCCAAATAAATACACAGTCTTATTCTTTCTTATAAATAAGCCTTTCTTAAATAAGACTTAGCCTGTCTTATTTCTAGCCAGCTTTTCTTAAATTATCCCATCTACTTTTTGCCTCTTGCTTTTATCTTTCTCTATTCTATATATCTTTCTTTATTGCTTACTCCATGGCCTGCTGTGTAGCTGAATGGCCGGCTCTTGGGGTCCTTTCTCCTTCTCCTTTTCTCACTCCTCCATCTCTCTTCTCAGATTTCTCCTCCTATTTATTCTCTCTGCCTGCCAGCCCTACCTAACCTTTCTCCTGCCTTGCTATTGGCCATTCACCTCTTTATTAGACCAATCAGGTGTTTTAGACAGGCAAAGAAACACAGCTTCACAGAGTTCAATAAATGCAACATAAAAGAATGCAACACATTCAAGGCCAGCCTGATCTGCATAGCGAGTTCTAGGACAGGCTCCAAAGCTACAGAGAAACCCTGTCTTGAAAAACAAACAAACAAAAGAACGCAACACATCTTTGTACCTTTAAACAAATATTCCACAGCATAAAAAAGTGTAACACATCTTTAATATTCCACATCAGTGTAGGAGAGGGTGAGATGGTGCAGTGGGTAAAAGTGACTACCATGTAAGCCTAAATAAAGACCAGAGGTCAATCCTCAGAAGCCTTGTAAAGGTAAAAGGATAGAACCAACTCCACAAAGGTGTCCTCTAGGTTCTACATGCACTCTCTGATACCATGTTTCAGACATACACAGTCTCACACACAATTATGAAGCTGGAACAACAAAGATGGCCAGTGCCTGGGAATAACACCTGGGGTTTGCCTGTGGCTTCATCTTTCTGCCTCTCCATTTCCCAAAACATTGGCATTACAGATATGAAACTACCACTATGGTTCTTTAATTTAATCTTTTAAAAAAGATGTATGTATTAAGATGGGCGGTGATGGCACATGCCTTTAATCCCAGCACCTGGGAGGCAGAAGCTGGCAGATCTCTCTGAGTTCAAGGCTAGCCTGGTCTACAGAGCCAGTTCCAGAACAGCCAGGACCACAGAGAAACCCTGTCTCAAAAAAACAACAACAAATATATGTTTAATATTGTGTGGGTCTGTGTGTGTGCTTGTGGGTGTGTGTATAAAAACACATGTGTAGAGATCAGAAGATAACTCTGTGGAGTCAGTTCTCTCTTTCTACCTTTTCATAAATTCCAGAAACCAAAGTTAGAACTCCAGCTGTGCAAGGCAAACCCTGTCACTCACTGAACTACACTGAAGGCCCTAATTCTATCCTTTTTGTTGTTTGAGATGGAGTCTCAAGTAGCCCAGACTGGAATTGAACTCCTGATCCTCCTGCCTCTACCTCCAAATTTCTGGGATTACAGGTGTGCACCACACCTGGCTCTGACTCTCTCTCAATAACGCCAATGCAAGCAACCTCTGTCAAAAGCAGTTTCTGGTCGTGGGATATTTGAGTTGGAATATTGTACCATCAAACTCCTTCCATATCTGCTAACCTGGCTTGATGATTTTAATTACTGACAATTTCAAGTAATTAAGGCAGGCATATTTTTTGTTTCCTGAAACATTATGATAACCAGGTGGTGGTTGTGCATGCCTTTCATCCCAGCACTCAGGAGACAAAAGCGGGTGGATCTCTGTGAGTTTGAGGCCAGCCTGCTCTACTAAGTGAGTTCCAGGACAGCCAGGGCTATACAGTGAAACCCTGTCTTTAAAAAAAAAAAAATTGTGATAGCAAGATTTTGCAGAGAACATTTTCTTTCCTGGGCAACAGAATTCTTTTTCTCTTCCCCAGCTGAGGGTGGGTTGGCTATGATCTCAGTGTTGTTAATAGAAGTTTCCTTTATTTTAAGGAAAGAAGTTAATTGAAGGTGGGGACAGTGTGGGTGTATAAAGGGAAAATGCTTTTTTCACAACTATAGAGTAATTTGGGAGGCCCTGCAGGTTTACCTAGCTCTCCTGGGTAAGGGGAGGGGGCTGGGTTGAGTTTCTGGATTTCCAGCCTCTCAACACCACAGATTTACCCCCTACTCTGTACAAAATCACTGCAAAGCAGGCACCAGGCCTCTTTCATCTGACTGCAAAGGCCTGGCACACTCGCAGCCTTGCCACTTACTTCTTATGACTGATCTGTCATTTTCCTTTTCCATCTCTATTCCCGATCTTTCCAATCATAGCAAGAACTGAATGTTGACATTATTGTCTTAGGATTCTGTTTTTCAGTCACAAAATCATGTTCATAAAACATCACCATTTTAGCCATCTTCTGTGGTGGCTACAGGGCACACACTTGTGTTCTGTCTGTCTGTGTTGGCGAATTCACTAAGGTGAATCAGCTCATTATTTCCACCCACACTCTGAGTGGGTCCTCCCTCCTTGTACCTTTGGGACTGAATTCCAAATACTCCTATTTATCGTTCATTTAGCCTCTGGCAGGTTAGTTCACCCCATGTCTCCGTTTCCTCGTTTTAACTATATGGCTAATAATAGGTAATGTCCACTTTGCCAAGTTGCCATGAGAACTGGAAAGTGCTGGAGATATTATAAACACCCAATGAGCAATAATGGCCAGATAACAGAGGCCCAGTTGAGTTAGAACATCTCCCCACAAAGGCAATGTAAAATGATGAATTTGTGCTTGTGTTAGAAACCACTTACAAAATCATCTTGGGATAACAATACATAATATTCAGAATCCTGCTAAAGCTGAGAGGTCAGGCCAGTAAGATGCCTCTGTGGGTAAAGCCTCTTGCTGTCTAGAGTGATGACCTGAGTTCAATCCCTGGACCCCACATAGTGGAACAAGAGAAATTACTCCGGAAGTTGGCCTCTAACTCTCCATGTGGGCTGCAGCACATATGTCTACACACACACACACACACACACACACACACACACACACACACACACACAATTAAATAACTAAATGTGATACATTTTTTATGTCCATTCCACACTCAGAGTAATGGAGCTGCCCTAAGTGTGCCACTCACAACAGAAGCCCCCCCCTTTTTTGTAATACATTTTTTAAGTTCAAAGAGTTCAAGCCCGGCATGGTGGAGCAGGCATTTAATACCAGCACTCAAGAGGCAGAGGCTATCAGGTCTGTGAGTTTTAAAACAGCCTGGTCTACATACAAGTCCCAGGCCAGCCAAGGCCATATAGTGAAATCCTAGCCCCCCTCCCCCAAAAAAGAGTCCAGAACTTTGAGAAATTATAAAGCAGGATGTGTGAGTCTATTCTGGGGACCCTCTTATCAGCTGCTAATCTGTGGGTCTATTTTTACAAAGATGCCAGATCCTGGGGACTCACTGTGCCCTCGGAACCGAAGAGCCAGAGGAAGGTTGTGTCAGGGGCATGCCTAAGAAAATAGCTAAATTTTTGAGATACTTTTGGATGTTCCTACATCCCCAGAATTTCTTATCTGATATAAGCTCCTTGCTAGATCAAAATATTTGTTTTAAGGCTGACAACAAGCTTGGAAGGTTTTGCCAGATGGGATCTTAAATAGATGATAGATTCTTCAGATTATGGGAAATGAAACAAACTAAAAAATAACAACACAGTCCCCACGGCTTTGAAAGCATAAAAAGAGCTGTTACATGTGTAGTTATACTTGGTACTTAGCCTTTTTTGCTGTAACAAAACACCTGCCAGAGAACACCCAGGGTAGCCGGGTGGTGGTGGCGTACGCCTTTAATCCCAGCACTCAGGAGGCAGAGGCAGGCAGATCTCTGTGAGTTCGAGACCAGCCTGATCTACAAGAGCTAGTTCCAAGACAGCCTTCAAAGCCACAGAGAAACCCTGTCTCAAAAAACCAAAAGAACACCCAGGGGATGGTTTGTTTATTTTTATTTATTTATTTATTTATTTAGTGAAAGACCCCGAAGAGGCACTTTCGTAGAGGGAGACCCACACACCCAGGAACCAGCGAGGCCACGAACTGGATGTAAAAAACAAGAGGCTTTATTGGAGACGCGAGTACCCGGGGCGACTTAGCTTTTCTGAGGCCAAGCGCGCCGAGCCAAGGGAAAGGCGTCCTTATATAGGGAAAAAGGCGCAAGCTAGGAGCAGGGATTCTATTTGATGGTTCAAATGAGGCACAGAGCCATTCCAGATCAGCATATTCTCAAGGTCTGGTGTCTGGTACAACAGACTTGATTCCTCCCTCCGCGCCCAGGTGGCTGACCTTGGGGGCGGAGACCTTGGGACGGAGTGTTTCTCAACGGGGGGGGGGCGTGGGGGCGAGGGGTGCTCGGCCCCAGCCCCGGCGCGGTGCCAGGGCAGCCCCGCCTGGGTGAACCGGCTTGGGAGGGAAAACGGCAGCCGGGGGAAGTGGAGGCCGGCGGGGGCAGGATGAAGGTGAAGCAGGGCAGCTCTGCGGCAGCTAGCAGCTGCCGGACAATTATCGCCCCGCGCTGCACTCTCCAGCCCATCCCGGCTGCTCCAGAGAGAACACCCAGCATCAGCATAGGCGGGGGGGGGGGAGACAGAGAGGCAGCGGGCCTTTCATTTAGTGTGTGTTTATTTATATTTATTTGTCTCTCTCTCTCTCTCTCTCTCTCTCTCTCTCTCTCTCTGTGTGTGTAAGAGAGAGACAGAGACAGAGAAAGATGGGGGAAAAAACGATTTATTTATTTACATTTATTTATTATGTAGAGAGAGGTCAAGAGACAGAGAAAGACAGAGACAGAGACATCTAACCCAGGCTTCTTATTAAACAGCAGATAGTTCTGCCTCTAGCACCTTCCAATACAAAGACAGTGGGGACCTATCTTTACCACATGTATTTTGAGGAGCATACGCAGACCATGGCACTATTGTGTTTCATCTTGAATATCACTTAGCAGCCTTACAGCCTCCTTTTCTCTCTACAGTGCTGTAGCTAGATGATTTTCTTGTCTTAGCAGATGACCCAACCGTCTACTCAAATCTGTTTCTTAAAACATTAGGCTGGACTTCCCCTTAGCATCATAATGGTGACTGCACCCCATGCACACACACACACACACACACACACACACACACACACACACACACACACACACATTTATTCTCTTTCTTCTTCAATACTCAGAAATCTGCTTAATTCTGTCAAGTCTGTTGTCACTCTCTTCATTTGGGTGAGAGGGGGTTCATGTTTCAAGACAGAATTTCTCAGTGTAGCCTTGGCTGTTCTAGAACTTTGTAGACCAGGCTGGCTTCAAACTCACAGAGATTCACTTCCATCTGCCTCCTGAGTGCTGGGATTAAAGGTGTGTGCCATCACTGCCCAGTTCACTCTTCTTTTTTATCACCACTGTAGAGCCTATCTTCACCCCGCCTTTCCTGGCTTCCATTATTACCTCTTTTCAAAATTACTGCCACAATGAGAGAAGTCTTTTGTTCCGTTTATTGAGATCTTTTTCTTTGTCTTCTACATCTAGTGTTGGGATCAAATCCAGAGCCTTCAGTGTGTTAAGGAAGTATCCTACCACCTTAGCCCTTTTTTTTCTCTTTCCCTTCTTTTTTCTTCCTTTCTCTTCTCTCCTATCTTTGTTGCCTTTTTTCTTCTTTCCTCCATCCCTTCTCCATTCCTCCTCCTCCTTCTCTTTTTGGTTTGGCTTTTTGTTTTGTTTTGTTTTTTTGTTTGTTTGCTTTTTGTTTGTTTGGTTGGTTGGTTTGGTTTTCCGAGACAGGGTTTCTGTGGTTTTGGAGATTGTCCTGGAACTAGCTCTTTTAGACCAGGCTGGTCTTGAACTCACAGAGATCTACCTGTCTCTGCCTCCCAAGTCCTGGGATTAAAGGCATGTGCCACCACCGCCCGGCTGGTTTGGCTTTTTCATACAAAGCCCTACTATGAAGCCTGGGCTGTAATCTGCAATGTAGCCAAGGCATCCCTGAACTTTCAACAGTGCCTCCTGCTTCAGTTTTTAAATACTGGGATTAGATACATCTTTTTAAAAAATTATCTATTTACTTTGTTGTGGAGGGACACTAATGTCATCAGAGGCAAGCTTGTGGAGGTCAGAGGACAACCTTGAGGAATCAGTTCTCTTCCTCCATCTTTACATGGATTCCAGGAATTGAACTCAGGTCACTATTAACTACTTTTTCTTGTCAGCTTGACACAGCCTACAGTCACCTGGGAAGATGAAACCTTAACTGAAGCATTACCCTGTGGAATATTCCTAAACACTGTGTGAATACATGCTGCTGCAATAAAGAAGCTGATTGGCCAATAGCTGAACAGAATACGCTTAGGTAGGAGAGAAAGATTAGGAGAATTCTGGGAAGGGCAGAGTCAGAGGAGTCTCCAAGAAATGCAGAGGGAGCAAGACGAGCCACATGGCAATACATAGATTAGTAGAAACTGGTTAGTTTAAGTTGTAAGATCTAGGTAGTAGCAGCCTGAGCTATTGGCCAACCATTTACAGTGTTAAGTTTCCATGCCAATTACTTGGGAGTGGCTTTCCAGACAGAAACTTCTACCTACATTCCCCAGATCACACTGCCCTGTGGCTATGTCTGTTAGAAATTGTCTTGATTGATGGTTGATTCAGGAGGGCCCAGCCCGCTGTGGGTGAGCAGCATCCCTAGGAACGTAGGTCTACACTATATAGGAAAGCAGGCTGAGTATATACTTGAGAGCAAGCCAATCAGCAGCATTCTTCCATGGCTTCTCCTTCAGGTCCTGACCATGTTCCGGCCCCAACTTCCCTCAATAATGGAATGTGATCTGGAAGTATAAGGTGACTTAAACCATTCTTCCCTTAAGTTGCTTGTAGTCATGGTGGTAATTACAGCAATAGCGTGGCAAACCAGAATAGCCATTGAGCCAAGTCAGCCCAGATCTTTCTTTTTTTCTTCTCCTTTTTATTTATTCTTTGTGTCTTTCAGGGCCCAGCTCCTTCTAAGACACGGTGCATCTCTTTCTTGCCCTAGCTCAGAATTTTTTTTTTTTCTTTTTGGTTTTTTGAGACAGGGTTTCTCTGTGGCTTTGGAGACTGTCCTGGAACTAGCTCCTGTAGACCAGACTGGCCTCGAACTCACAAGATGTCTCAGAATTCTTTACTAGTCTCTAAATAAATATCACTCTGGACTCTGAAGGCTCCACACCGTGCAGGCTTCTCCCCACTGCCTTGACATTCAGTCCCCTCCCTGCTTTCTCCTGGCTCACTCTTACAGAAAGTTAAGTTTGGCATATTTCACCTCCTTTTGGGAACTGGTCCAGAATTCCCCAGCCTGGGTTACTCTTCTGTTTACAGCTCCTTGGGCCCGGTGCTCTCCAGCACTTGCTCACCTTTACCATTCCTTCTCGGTCTGCTCCAACACTGCAGGGATCAGAGTCGGCTTAAGCGTCACGGAATGAATCCCCAGTACATGTTCTGAAAAGGAAAAGAAAAGGCAGCCAGTCATGGAGGGGTAGCACAGGCCTTTGATTCCAGTTGGACTTCTGTGAATTCAAGGCCAGTCTGGTCTACATGGCAAGTTTTAGGCCAGCCGAGAACTACATAGTGAGACCTTGCTGAAAGGGGTGGGGGTGGAGGGGAAGGCCAAGAGGCTGAAGAGTTGGTTCAGTGGTTAAGAGTGCTTGCTGTTCTTCCAGAGGACACAAGTTCAGTCCCCTGCCCCCAGCACCCGCATCAAGCAGCTGACAACTGCTTGTAACTCCAGCACCCGGGTGTCTGACACCATCTTTGCCTTCCATGGGCATGAACACTCACTCGAGGCAGGCTTTCCACACAGACACACTCTCATGCGCATGTGTAAAAATACATCCTTGCCAGATGTGGAAGCACAGGCCTTTAATGTTGGCACTCAGAGAAGAAGCATTCAAGACTAATTTGGTCTATAGAGTTCCAGGCCAGCCAGGGCTACACAATGAGACCCTGTCTCAAAATATGAATTAAAATAATCTTAAAGCTGAGCACCGGGATTCATCTCTTTCTACTTCTGACTGCAGATGCAACGTGAACAGCAGCCGCTTGCTCCCACCACACAGCTAAAAACACCTC